>NW_020448908.1:230079-249148 GCF_003343035.1 Apteryx rowi | reverse complement strand
AAAAAAAAAAAAAAAAAAAAAAGGAAACAAAGAAAAAGGTTCCTATGGGAGACAGGCCTACCAGAGCGCAGAACAGTCCCTTCTGCTCTAGTCTGCAGTGGGGAAGGGGAATGGCTCGTAAAGGAGCTAACACAAGAAGCAGCAACAGAACACTTGCCAAAACCGAGTGGTGTATTTTAACTGAAAGCCATGCTGATTTTTAACTAGAAAGCAACTGTGATGGCAAAGATGGGGAAGGAAGAAGACAAGAAGGACCAAAACCTGGCCGTTTCTTCCCTAAGTCCCTTCCTGGTGACATGGCAGAAATGAGCGCATCTATCACATGTCTTTAAACAGAACTACCTGTAAGAAACATCCCAGCTATGAAATATTTCTTTCCCCATCTTCCCCAGATTACAAAGAAGATAGTGTTTCTTTACAAAAAAGAACCCCGGACTTCCCAGGACACCTGCTCTTGCTCTCCCCATTGTAGTATTAGTCACATTTCATTTGGGGGTGGCGGGGAGGATTTTATTCATTTTCTGTTTTAAAGCCATAATCTAGAAAAATGTTTGTGGAAACTTCCATTTTCCTATTTTTTGTTTGCATTTTTTTTTTAATAATGCTCATTTATAGAAAACTTCACAAAGGTGACTTATATGTACAGAAATCACAATTCCAAAGGCTGCTTCAGTAGTCAATGAAATAGCACCTTTAAAGACAAAAGAGTTTGACATGGATTAAAAAGTCATTTTTGTCAAATTTTAACCCTTTCCAAGCCTTATAAAAAGGAGCTAGTCATGGAGCTCCATTAGTATAAACTCTTCCAAAGTCTCCATGTGAAATGCTGTCTGAAGGGGTCTTAAGTTCCCTATTCTATTGGTCAGCAACAAGTCTGGCAAAGTAGAGGTAGCATGTAGCCAGACAGGATTTTATTGCAGTCCAAACCAAAAATAGATGAAAGGAATTCACAGCAGGCTATTGTACCAGGCTGGTCTTCTGCTCCACAGTTTCCTAGTTATTTTTCCGCAGGGTTGAAAAGGGTTAATGTCGTATTTAATGAATCCTGGTTAAAACATGTTGCTCTGAGTTCCAGGCTGGTACTGTGTCTGCAACAGGCTCTCCATAAAGGCCAAGTAATCTGGGTTTTGTCCATAATCTTCAGGATTCCTGGAATTTCCCAACCGGGGGCGCTTGGCTGGTCTCACTTCATCTCCCGAAAATACATCTTCCTGAGGGGCCCCAGTGCTGAGGGACTGCAGGAGACATGAAAATACAATCATTAGAGGCACAGCAGGAAAACAGAGATACATGCGCAAACTGTTGAGCACACCTGCTTAACAAGGCAGCAGGGATAACGAGGCAGTGAACAATTTGGTAGAGTATTTCTGCAGCAAAAAAAGTGAACTCCAAGACATGCAAAGCACAAGGCTGAAAGAAAAATCTCTGGGCTTCTGAAACCTGACTGGAAAGAGAAACCCTCAAGTCAGCCACCTTCTGTATCAGAGCATCTTTCACTTCAACTCCTGCCTTGCCAATTCACTGTTTATTCCTATCCTCCTCCGTCTCTTCAGGTTATTCACTCCTAGCAGAAGGCACACAGGAAATCGGGGCTTCCCTGATGTCATTAAAAGAAGCCCAAAGAAAGCGTCTGGGGTCAAGATCACTGCACAAATGATTGCTGCTGTTCATACTGCTCTTACACTGTCAAGAGAGATGCATTTCTTGGTAGAAATTATCTCCTACGGCTTTGTTCTTTTGTTCAGCTGTTCTGCATTAAAGCACTGTGAGCGTCACTTCCATGGAGTGGAAGAAATTATCTCCTACTGCTTTGTTCTTTTGTTCAGCTGTTCTGCATTAAAGCACTGTGAGCATCACTTCCATGGAGTATAGTCTAACACTTCTGGCAGCAGAAGGTACATAAGGTACATAAGAAGAATCTTAGTTTTCAACCAGACTTGAAACTTTTTATTCACTTTCCATTATGCATTCCTCTTTCTCTGGAAGAGTTATAAAGCCTGACGATCTCCACTGCAGTGAGACTATTTCTCTCCAGTTTCTGTATTTCAGGGCTCCAACACATTGCCTTCATTATTGGACAAGTTTAAATAAACTGGAACTATTGTGTACATCATCTATCTACTGGAACTATCATGTACCTAGGAATCAGAACAGGATGCTTCTTTGCATTATTAACCCATAAAATTTATGCCATAAGGCATAATTGAGGCTTATTGAGCCCCCCCCCCCAAAAAAAATAAACGTAGTCAGAGAAACCATCCAGAGCCACATTACGAAGATTGTAAGCATTTTGCAAATGTTTTGGGGGTAAAAGCTTTAAAGATTTCATGCATAAACCAACAAATTTTTCCTCCAAACCGCCATCAGTTGCTCCACATAACTGCCTGTTGCTAGGCCACTTCTGAGGGTGCGCATCTCCCACTTGTGCTAGTGGCCACGGAAAGACAGGGCTCAGTGAATCACTGGCTTCACTTGGCATGGAAATTCATATACCCTTAACGAAAGGTTGAGACCTGGACCTTTTCTCTTAAAAGAGACAAAACCGCACCACCTTACCACAGATTAATTTTGCGGATCCATCCCTGTCATGCAGTAGCTGACATTACAGATATTCAGAATGAAGAGGAGAACTGTATTCTCCACTGGCATGGAATCCAAATTCATCATTTGTTTAAATGAGATGGCTTTAAAAGGTCAAAGGTCTGAAAACACCCAGCAAATCTGGAGCTACAAAAAAGCTATGAAATAAGTCCTTCGTATTTTCTAGGCTGAATAATTCAGTTTTATGCAGTTAAAGACAGGTTATTCTTTTAGATGAGAGTTTTATAGATAAAAGCTATGTTGTAAATCTCCTATTTGATAAGAAACAGAGGTCTGGTCCTGTGCTGCTAATCAGTTCTCTAGAAACCACTTAGCTGTAGGCCAATTCACCTGACTGATGAAAGGCAGTATTCAAACAGAATGGCAGTCTGTATGACTAAATTTGTATATTACAGGGTATAAAGTGATATGAACATATTCTCTTAACCAGAGAACACAAAAATCAAGTCTGAACTCGTGAAAGGGAGAATCATTTAAATACTTCTCAAGTATTTACATCAAGGATTTCTTTAACTCTATGTGTTTCGTGAACAACTTGAGATTTCACAACCGCAGAAAGCGGACACTGCTTTTCACCTAATATCAAAACAATACGTTGAGAAAATGTGAATAAGTACTGCAAGCCACAGCCATTTTATTGCTTCTGTTACTGATACTCACCAGGCGAGACTTCACTCTCTTAGGAAGCTCTTCCTCCAAGGTATAAATATCACCACGCTTTACCATTAGTTGGGAACCATCTTCAAACTCCACCTGCAGGTATATAAGAAGATGACATAAGTAGATGACCTCTACGTATATACAGTACCTGAGCAGTCATCTATTCACGGATTATGGCAAGCACAGCCCCTTAACGGGCCCAGGCTATGCCAAGCATTGCCTCTGGCTGAGCCAGGCAGCGCAGCTGTAGCTGCTGAGGACAGGAATGCCTGGGAGACATCGGAGCTCAGCTCCCGTGGATGGTGCACCATCCTCAGCGCTGCACGGATCTAGGATTGCCATCATACGAGCCCTTTGCAAATCCCTGCGCTGTGCTAAGGGCATTCATCCCCCAAAAGGACGAGGCTTCAGCGCTGCTCAGGCAATCCTGTCTTATCAGCTCCATGCGGTTGCAGCCAGGGCTCCCAGGGATCCTAAAACAGCTATACTACATCTGGACCAACACCTCTTCTTCCCATCCCTGCCAGAGCACTAGACATTTCTACTGATTTTTGTTTCAAACCCTGAAAAAAGAAAGCTTTTCACTTGTAATAAAAGGTAGTCCTGTATTTGGGCCCATGTGGTAATGCAAATTTCTTTCATCTTAAACAAAGCATTTTTAGACGTCATAAGGAACAACACCAGCTACTAAAATATATTTGTGTTTTAACAAGCAGTAATAATCAGCCAGGTACAAAAAAAGGCTGGTAACTCCTCACGTCAAACCTTTTTCGCTAAGCGCTGATTATATCATGAATTATGCATCAGATGCTACAGGAATGTTTATTCATGAAAGTGTGCATATAAAAATGTTAAAACCATTAAAAGTTTTTAAGAGAATCTCATTTTCTTTGCTCAAGACTTATTATGCTTTCCTGGATAATTCAGAAAAACACGCAACACAGTTTAATATGGGATATCAGGTTTAGACTGGACAAATTCAGCAGGAAGAAAGCATCGGTGTTCTGAACCCTGCTTCTCCTGCGCTGCCGAGGTCTTTCAGCTGTGCAAGGACAGCAATGCTTACTGAGGTCTCCTAACCAAGCAACATCCAGCAGCTCTAACAGCTATGCAGGTGGGAGAACGGGCTTTGAAAGAGGAGCTCTTCTGAGCCTTGCTGAGGTGGTTTAAGATGTTACTGCTCCCATTTATCCTTCGGTTTTGCACATCACCACCACCATAACAGAGTCAGAAGGGAACATGAACCCCTTCTGCCATTCCCCCTATGCGCACTCTGCTTCTAGCAGAAGGGTGGATTTGGCAGCTGAGGGTGGTAACATCTTAAGCTATCACAAAAAGACTTGCTGGATCTTGTTTATTAAAGTTCCAAATTATTGATAGTTAGGTTAAGCCCCTGTTACAACACACGTTCCAGCAAGTTAGGAGACAGTCATTTGGGCTCAATTTTTTTAAAAAATATGCACGTCCAATCTTAGCACACAAAATAGAGGTTTAGAGGCTTGAACTGGGAAGCTACTGCAAAATAAGACAGGGCAAATTTAAAATGCAAAAGCCAATCCAGGCTAGCTTCCTGTGAACACACTTATTTATACCAGAACTGCCTCTGTGTTGTTAAATATAATCCTATTCCAAAACAGACAAAGAGATGCATCGTAATAATGGGAAAAAGTGTTGGCATAGGAAACCAATGTGGAAAGCTATTCAGGCCATTTTCCCCATGGAAAAGAGATTTACTTATAGGTAACTGCTTGATTTGAAAAACACAGACTTGTACTCTTTCACGCATATTTTTCTGTCATCTGGCACTATCAGTGGAATTGCCTATTTCAAATTATTTTCCTTTTGAGAAATCAATGACAATTTCCTATACTGTGATTAAACTGGAAAGCATGCATAAAAATAGATCTTTATGGAACTATATATTGTACTTATTTATAACCAGGGTCACCTCAAATCCKGTCTTCTCTGAAGCAGTTAACATCCATTATACACGCCAAAAAGACTGTTAACTGTCAACATGGACTATTGTGCTCTTTTGCACACAGATATGAAATATTCTGTATAGAAAGAATGGAAACAAGATCCCTCTTTCAAACAAACACAAGATTTGGGATTTCCTCTGCCTTTTACAATCGTCCAGAGAGGTCAACCTCGTTAACATAACAGTCCTTTGTAAACTCCATTCCAGCATGTGTTTTTCAAAAGGCTATGCACAAAGTCCACTTTCCAAATCCCCATAATTTTCAACTTCTTGGAATCGCTTAATAGAGATTTAATCAAATGAATGTAGTGCATCTTATAAAACCTTCTGTGCTGAAATGCTGACGCTGTGTACCAGATTAAATCTTCCTTTGCTGATTATTATGACCTTCCACAACCAAAATCCTTTCTGTGGAATGGAATCCAAGACAAGAAAAAAAAAAAAAAAAGAACAGGCTGCTACTTTTTTCTCCTTAAAATGGAGATGGTGAGAGTGTTATGAGACTAGATGTTGAAGGCTTCTAATTCCTCACACAGCAGCAGCAGGACATTATTCCTACATGCTGCTGCTCCTCTGCCAAGTACCTTCCCATGACCAGAAGATTATTTCCCCCCTGAAGTAGTCTCCTGACCCAGCCTTTCCCTCACTTTCTTTCAAATTGTCAAGGAAAGTTTTAATTATGTAGATACCGACTCACGGGGAACTGCAGGTCGTGAGCTCATTTAGCGCAAGCCATAGAATAGCCATCGGAGAGCAGTCTGATTAGGTCACTTCTGACCTGGGTGAGACCAGAGCTGTTTTTCAGTATTCCACTAACAAAGCTGAGCCATCAGCCATAAAACTCTTCTCCCACAGTGGAGGCGAATGGCCTCAACACATCCTCTGTTAGCAGAAAGTTCCTGCTTAGAAGCTTCCTGATACTGGCAAATACTCAGTGAGGGAACACTTGCTACAGGGCAAGGGAAAGGTTCGATTTTTAATTGAGACAGCTTTCAGAGACTAAGATGTCTTTAAATAAGAGTTGTTTCTTTGTCTTCATAAAGCTGTTTACTTTCAAGAGGAAAGGTACTTCATGCCAAATAATCCTGTATGGGCTTTAAGAGATCCTGTTGGTTTACTAACCTTTATTTCTCCTCTCCAGCTGGAAACCACACAACCATAAACAAAAAACTGGSAGTGTTTTCCACCATAAGGGAAACTGCAAATCTATTTTTTATTTTAAAAGCAGATATAGCATAGACATATGGTGTATCTATCCATACATCCACATTCTGCCACAGAAACCTTTAGCCCTGATCTTATTTTAACACTGTATTTCTCTTCAGACTAGCAGCAGTATTGACTTTGGAAGGCAAATTCTCTCTTCATGAACAGAGCAAGCCTTTAGCATTAGTGAGCTATAGAATTCATGTAACAATCAGACACGCTGACATGAGGTACATGGGAAATCTTCTATACCTACCTGATAAATCTGACTGATCTGGGCTGCAATAAACTTGGCCTTATAGATGATTCCGTCTGTCCACTGCAGTTGAACCAACTCACCCTCTGGAGGGGGTCCCAGTTGGATGCAATCCCTGCTCTGAAGAGATACAGTGAAGGAGGTCAGACAACYGACATGAATAAAGCTCAAGAACTAGTTCAAGAGGTCTGTTACAATCACTACTCAAGAAGGTTGCTACATAACACTATAATTGACTATAAGAAGTTTCTACACTTGTGATTACTTGCAGTCATCTCAAACAAAACCATTAACCACAGAGAGAACAGAAATAAATTCTTGCACCTACTTCTGGTGATAGTACTCAGCTCTAGGAAATTTATTTCAAATCCCAAACCACTGAATCTCCTATAGCAACAGAAACAAGTGGGGTAACCTGCTCCGTTTCACACAGTGAATCAATGGCATAGTCAGGGAGAGAGAATACAGARAAGGTTGACTTGTCAAGATTCGTGTATGTTCTCTCTATTAAGAGCATTTCCAATCTTGAACCAGAACTGTTCACAGATAATCTGCTCTCCCCATGAATCAGACTTGTCAGTGGGAAAATAAGAGATTATTCAACCAAAAAAACCCCAAAACAAACAGGATGCAACTTAAAACAAACATTGCTTTCTGTCAAGTCATCTGCACATAGTAACAGCACATCTTTGTAAAGAACAGAAGTCCAAAATAAGATCAAGTCATAAACAAGAAGGAAAGTAATGAAGAACAGTACGTGTTTTGCTATGCAAGCAGCAACTTTGTTTTTTTTAAGTTTTTTTTTGTTTTGTTTTTTGTTTTTTAAGTTTTACTTTGTTGTTCTGCCCCAACGCACACAGAAGGAATGTGCATTTTATGCTTTATACTCATCTATAACTGCAATAGTCTCCACAGAGAGCTGCTTACAGTAATGCTTTCTGGGTAAACGTTGTCGCTGTAGGAACCATCATCAAAGTTTACTTCATAGAAAGTCTGTGTTGTCATGCCAATCACTTTACATCTGTAGTAGAGTCCATTCCGGTTCTTTGTGATCACAGTCTGTCCAAGGGTTACTTCCCTTCGAAACGGGATCTGTGGCRGAGAGAAAAGGGAATAATTGGCAATCACAAAAACCGGGGCAGAAATACAGGCKCAGGGAAACCGTTCCACAAAAGCAGCCTTACACTGTAGTTAGCTGCTTTGTGTTTGAAGCAAGTGATGGACACGACATAGGGCCAGTCGTCTGGTTCCATGGGTACGCCGGCAGCGTGCGCGCAGGTCACGTGGAAGGAGGTGGAGCAGTGCTCGTACGAGCACTGGATGCAGGCACCAGACACTTTCTTCATTCGCTTCCGACAGTACACACATTTCTGGAAAATAAAAATAAAAATAAAACACAGTGGGTCAACATCAAGCAAGGACAAAGTCAGCAACAGCTTTAACGCAACATATTGACACCTTGTTACCTGACATGGCAGAAAAGTCTACATCACTAGTACTTAGAGCCCAGAACCCACAGCCAGAAGAGGGGRTGTTTCCTGCTATAAGGTTAAGTCAAATACTTCTGGAATCGCTTGTTCACTTATATGTGCTGGCCTAGAATCACTCATGAGCCAAGCAACTACAGCAGATGCTAACTTATCACTCCCCACGTACATGACAGTATTTTAGACTCCCACCCATCTCTCGGTAATCCAGTCCTCCAGAACCATGCTGAACACTGAAGACGACCTGAATCCAATTTCAGACTGTGTTCACTGGAGGACTGGGAGAAAGGGAGGACATAACAGATCAACATACATTGATCAGTATTATGATAGAATTGCTGTGGCTTAATACACATCCTCCTTAGATTTATAAAATGCATCTCAATTCAAACAGCAGCCGGATCTTCACAATGCTAGAAAATATTTGCACTTTTGGACAGAACAGAACACAGGATGCCTGTGCAATATTATGTTCTATTAAATTTAATAGAACATTATACCTATTAGGTCTAATGGAATATTTTACCTAATCAAACAAAATATTACATGTTTCTTTTACACACACAACTGTAGAAGTTTTATTGGTATCCATGTTGGATTAGCTACGTTAGATAACTCAGTCACTGTTTTGCAAATAGAAAAGATCATACCAAAACAAAAGTTGTTCCATTGTACCAAACATCAGAATTCGGGGGGGGGGGGKGGGATGAAATCTTTCAGTGTTTTTTAGAATGTTTTTCTGCAAAGTAGATCTATTTATTATCCTAACCCAATTAGACAGCACTTAATGGAGACAGCAAAGGAACTAAGATGCATGACAGATTTTAAAACAGATCTAAAACAGTTTTTCAAAGCCCCCAAATAAGTAGTTTTAAAAATCATAAGCCTTATGGCCCCGTAGACTTGGAAGTGAGCATTAGGTGTCAGTGGGAAACAAGACATATTTCCTCCTTCCCTGACAGCACCAAATTCTTGTTTCCAGCCCCTCAGGAATACAGAACACCAGATTTTGAGAATCCCGATCTAAAAAGGGACTTAAATTGGGCACTTCACTCGCATAATACTCCAGGGAACTATTTGGCAACACCATTTTTAGCTTTTAACATCTTTAAGTCTAGTGAAGCTGTCACTGATGGACGGCAGGACCTTACCTTACCTGAGGCTTAGACACGGCAAATCAAGGAAAAACGAGTATCACACATGGAGACAAAGAACATGCATACTACTTGTTAGAATGAATGGCACCGTTTCAAACAGCTCATATAAACAAAATCCTGGGAGATATTATATGCCCATGAATCTGACTATACAGCTATGGAATTTAATTATTATAGAGAAAATCTCCATATGTAAGGAGGGGAACAGGGAAAAGCAGTGATTTTTAGTGCCCATTTCTAGGTTACTGTCTCTAAAACACACTACATTGGTTTGCTACAGCTACTCCCCCCAAGCTTGACTGCCTTCCCAATCCATCCGCTCATCTAAATATAAATGTCCTATAAATATACTATGATACTATGAGTGACAGATTCTTTTTCTCTCTCTGCAGCATCTGATATCCGAGTCTTTCTTCCCCTCTTCCAGGCTCCACTGCCTTTCTTGTTTACCTCATTCCCATTAAAGCAGCGCTCAAAGTAAGCAATGTTACAAAACTCATGACCTAAATTGTGAGATCAGTATGAATTACTGCATCCCCCGGGATTAGCGATGTAATGTAAGCTGCCCAAGATCACACAATAAGCCTAGACAACTCCCAGAAGCCCAAATTCATTCTCCTTCTAGATTTGAGCTACCTTAAAAGCGCATCCTCAAAAGTATTAAGAGCAGTAACATATCGTAAACTATCCAGTAAATGCAAAATAAGCATTGCCAAATTTCAATATCATGTTTTATTTGTGTTATCAGAGTACACAGGGACCTAGCTAAGAGCCAGGGCCCTCTGTACTAGGTACAACACCCTGCCAAGACAAATAAGACTGTTGCTTCCCCAAAGACTATTTTGCTTTTCCTCCAGAGCAAAACATGCAAGAGAAAAGGAGATGCCTTCTTCCTACCCGCTCCTTGACCGGGGTCTATCCCACATGCATATGAAATATGTCAAATTCATTTCTTGTGAATTAACTGAAGTCAATGTTTACACCAAAGATTAATTTGGCCTTTTTACTTAAACTAACAAAAGCCAGGAAATTCAAAGTCAGGGCCCTAGTGTTGCCAGAATGTAGTTTTTAGTATTTAATAAGCTATGCYTTTATCGCTTTGTAAACCATGTTCAAAAGCTAGATAAGCACCACAGCAAAGTGCACAGTAGGAATACGGCACTGAAAGCAAGTCAATAGCAATGAGATCTCATTATTAAACTGTCAATACCCAATTCTCTCGCCAGCAGGGACAAGTGCTGATATACAGTGTGCTCAATACTGCCTCTCAAGGGAGCATTAACCCTCGAATCTCAGGAATCTCCTCTTCTTGATGCAAACAGGATTCTTCCAAGCCTGAAGGATTAACATGCATCTAATGACACCCTAGAGGCAGAGAAATTCCTCACAACAGGCAAAGGAGCTACGCAAAAGGAAYATTCAGAGCAAACATGAACAAAGGATAAAGAAAAACGTGAGCTACAGTGAGACTGAAACGTAGAAGATGGTGGAAAGGGTGAAGAAGTCAAAGGGCTAGACGTGTGGGAGATGGGACAGAACTACCAGTGCTAAGTGTTACAGCAAAGAAGCACACACCAGACTTAATGGAAATTTTCTGAAGGAGGGGAGGTAGCAGAAAGAGAGAAGGTCTAAAGCACGGGAGGAAAATCTTCACAATAAATGCACACCAGAGAATCAGATCACTGCCGAGAGTAAGAAATGGGCTGTCTCCTGCATGACGAACACTACAATTCATTTACTCTACTACGGAATGACAGCTAATTATTCCAAATTTCCACGTCATAAATAATTTACCCACAGAGGTCCATAATGCACCATTAATCAGGAAGCACGCGAGCTGCATTCGTAAAAATGATGCAGTGCACACAAATGAACTGAAAAGTCTATGCTCTAAAGGGGAGGCCTGGGGCATGCTTGCAGACCAGGGGATACTCTTCAGACAGGTCACTGAAGCTCTTTGACCATGTCAGTCCTCCCTCTGTAAAAAAAAAAAAAAAAAAAAAAAAAAAAAAAAAAAAAAAAAAAAAAAAAAAAAAAAAAAAAAAAAAAAAAAAGCAAAAATAATCAGAGATAATCTATACCCTCTTTCCTTCATTACCTTCATCCATTTACTTGAACTACTCACAACTCTCACATTTTTTCTCTTCTGCTCCATCATGTTTCAGTGATACAGGCCACCTCTCCAATTCTAGCTAGCACAACATCAACTCCAACATTGCCACAACCATGAGATCCCACCCCACCACCTCTTTTAGCCCCCTTCAGTTTATTTTCCTAAATGTTGCTAAACAGCTCCAGAAAACAAACAAAAAAAACCCCACTCTCAAACTCCTCTAGACTCCCTCATTTGCTCCATGAATTACCTGAAAATTCCTCACTATTAAGGATGCTAAAACTCTTTCTGATGGCTCATAGATGTGTTTCCTCTGTACTTCTCCACACACTACACTATTTCTGCTGGTAGAAGTGCCACTGCCTTTACATTCTCCTGTCCAAAAGGATTTTTTTATATATATATTTGCCCAGTTCATAACTCTCAAACTCATTTCAAGTTTCAGCTCAAAATAATTTATTTTTTCTTTCCTGCAACAAACTCCACTCCTAAGCCACATCACATATTAGTGACAACACCAACAAGCTGTTTTCAAGAGACATCAATGGTACATACCATAAGGGCATTCACCAGTAAAGACCAATATAGATTTTTGCAATCAGTCTAAATATGATGGTTAATACCTGATGATGTTCTTGAACACAGAGTAACGAGGCTGAAAGTTTACTCTTGACTTCCTAACAGCTGTACYAGCTCTAGGGGGACGCAGACATTTTCCGAAGGGATCACACTGACGGAAGCCCAAGACCTGTACCTGTGTCCCAAGACACTCAGACTAGSCAGCATCGCCTACCGGCAGAGTAATGAACAATCTTGACATATATTAAACACAAGTTCAGCACTGCACCTCCAACAGCCAACGGGAAAAGTTATTCTGATGACGATGAAGCAGCGTGCAGTGACATTCGAGAGATAACGCTTTCCAAGACAAGTACTTAAAGCCAGGCTTTTACGAGAATCGCGAACTTCTTGCTAACTCCAACAGAAGGAATAGGTGCCTGGAAATCACATCGCTTGGCTGTGTAACTCAAGGCACTAAATATATAAATTCTCTACCTTTCATGAGATATGAAGAAAACCTGAGGTGCGAATGGAACGTAGCACTGAAGAAATCAACAAAACTATCAAGCTTTAACTCAGGAATGAAAAAGCAAGCTGTGTAGCAGGTCTGCGTAGAGGTTTTGGATGGAATAGCCAATGCTTCAGAACAAAATGCAGCAACAGTTTCACATAAATTAATACAGAATCTGGTTCTATGGAATCGTAAGGTAGCCACAGAAGAGTTAAAAAATTAAGTCATAATGTTTCCTTGTGAAGCTCCATTAAGCAATACAAGTGAGTCTTGTGTAAAAGGATTTTTAGTTCATCGTTGCAAGTGCTGGTAATGAAGAGGATGCATGCTGGAAATGTCAGACGATCCATAAAGAACCAGTGCTGCAGGATTTATCACTCTCACATCACACTGCTCCATCACTCCACCTGAATAATGAATGCTTTTTACATTCACATTTGTGTACAAAACCCATTTGCACAACAGAGAAATAACTCTAGAAGCAGACAGAGATTCTTCCTAATCTCTCATGCAGGCCCTGGCTGGACTGCCAGCACTAAATAGCTGCACAGTTAACAAATACATCAATGCTAGCCAATGTATCACTGCTAACATCACCTTCCCCCATACCCCACTCCCAAGTGACAGCCCAGCTGACTTCTGTATGAAAAAAGCCACAAAAGCACAATTTATTTTGCAATAACACACTACAGTGATGGGGCATTAACTAACATGAAGATTAATTGGTCTGAGCTAATGAATCATCCATTACTAATCCCTCAGATGAGGCTATTTGCAACTAAATAACAAGTTGTAACTGGACTTTTAAGATCTTTACGGAGTCTCACCTTACAGTCATGGTCACAAAGAAATGTTTATTCATTTCTAAAAGAGATTTCCTGGACAAAGAAACATTTTAAGGAAAGCCAAATCAAATTACAAATTAGCAAGTCAGCACGTATCAGCTTCTTTCTAGTTACCATCTCCCTTCACGCTGTTGCTGTGCAGTACTTTCAATAAATGAGGCTTTTGGGTAGCTTAGACCTGACTGAGCGGTGGGTGAGCATGGTAGGCTCTGCACAGCATAAGAGCACACTCCTAGAGAGCAAAGGCAGATCAGGTAATCACAACTTGTTTGTATGTCAAAGCTCTGAGATAGTACCGCAGAAGACACCCAAATGATACTGCTCCCTGCTGTGTTTGTGGGAAATAACAGCAAGAACATCATCTCCAATCTCTGCTGCTTTATGATTTCATACAATGTGCAGTATTTTTCTTTCTAGTTAAAGATCTTTTCTTTGCTCGTATTCACCAACATATGCTACACAAAGACAAGAGATGCCTACCAGCTTCCATCTTTGCTCCGGAATAGCACTGATATCCACAGGATGACGCTCTATTACGTTGAGAAAACGGGCCTCAGGAACAGCAATAGCACAGATTATATGGACCCACCTGAAGAAAAAAAAAAAAAAAAAAAAAAAAGAGAGAGACATCAGAGTCTGCCATTATTTGAATTTTCTCTTTAAATCTATAGTATATTTATGAAACACTCAAGAGGGCAGTTAACATTTCTCTGACTCCCTCATCTACAGTTTTGAAGCACATTTATGGTGCTTGGCAGCCTTGGCAACATTACAAACCGACTGTTAATCATGGTTGCATAAGATAAAGGTCTCTAGAACAACAGGGATCAAATTCCTTTCTTATGCATCTGCATGATGCTAAACGATCTCTGAAAAGATTTTTCTCTGAGAATCAACCGAATTTAACAGTGCTCAGAGCCACAGCACTTCTGCTGTTGAAAAGTCTGGTCCAGAGTGTAAGACAGCAGAGCTATTGGAGCTCGCCCTGCCAATTCAGTGAGTGGCAGTTATGTCCATACTGCCAAAACTAGATGTTACGCTGAGCATCAAAACCAAACTCAACACTAGAATATTAGAAGCAGTATGGAAGCACAAAATATTTAAGAACACCACTTACCGCCCATCAGTGGTCATCTGAAGAGCTCCTCCCCTGAGATTACACAGGCAACATTCCTGTAGTAACAAAACTACTTCAGAGCTGGACTGAAAAGGTAACCGAGGGGCTCCTAGACTGCCTGCCGTTCCCCAAAACCAACTATGCTACCTCTGGGACACACAGACAAACTGTTCACTCCCACCACCCATCTCCGTTGAAGTATCTAATCCCCACAATAAGTTTTCTTGTGTCTCCAGAAGAGCAGATGCTTACCGCTGCCCACGCACCGGCCGAGCACCGTGAACAAGACCAACTTTCATTCACCAAATCAGGACGTATTCCATAACAGCCTGAAAGAAATCAGGTTATTCCCTTCAGAGTTTTGCTAACACGTATGTAATACTGACTTGTTGATTGTTGATTTCAAAGATGCTTCTGAACTGAAGCGTAGCATTTGAATAACYATATTTAACAGTCTAAGCTCAGACAAAGGTCATAAGAAAGTCACCCCAGCGGGGGGAATTTGGGACTGGCAGGTCTTAAAAAGGACTACCATAGCAGTACTTTCATCCTTCAGACAAAAACTGGAATCAACTCACGTGTTATTAACAGTTAAGACCACTGAATTTTAGCATGATCGAAGCACTCACGTTTGCTAAGTGGTATTATAAAGAAGGAGAAACCCAGTAATATTGCAATGAAATTAAAATCATTCATTTCCCATATTTTCACTTAACAATATCTAAACCAATAYTAACTTTAGGTAAAAGAAAGTG
Source organism: Apteryx rowi (assembly GCF_003343035.1). NCBI lineage: Eukaryota > Metazoa > Chordata > Aves > Apterygiformes > Apterygidae > Apteryx > Apteryx rowi. The sequence continues at coordinate 233,898 of NW_020448908.1, read as the reverse complement.
CGAGAAACACTTGACTTCATGGAGCATCGATTACCATAATATAAGTACCAAATTCTCCTACCTGTTTATTCTCTGCAGCACCAAAATAGCAATGTGGTATTATTCCCATYATAAAGACAGAAGAATAAGACAAAAAAGCCCTTAGAATTCTTTAAAAGGCACTGAGGTTTGCCACTGAAGACAATGGGCAGAAGGCATATAAATACGTCTGAAAAATTGGATCTATGCCATGTCTCCAAGCTTGCAATAAAGCCAATACAGCAACAGTAAATTAAACATGGCTATCACAAATTGCTGGCAGCATCCTAGCTAACACAAAGTTCATTCCATGGCCTTAACCTATCCTAGCAGGACTGAATGTAAATTTTCAGCTGGAGAGGAAATTAGTTCAGTAATTTGAGTGTTAAATAAACTAAAAAGAAGATATTCAGGAAACACTGAGGTTGCCATGATATCCTGACTTATAAAAATCAGCCACTTAACCAGATAAACATTATGTCAAAAAAAAAAAAGTCAATAATATAGATCCATAGCTGTCTTCCATACTTGAAATCTCTTTTTATCATCTGGCAAATCAAGAAAGCAGATTCAACCCCAAACCTAGAAAAGGGATAGAGGCACCGAGTCTAAAAAATCTGTTCTGGAAACTGAACCAAAACAGAAACGGACACCCTTAATTAAAATACTGCTGGAGCTCAAAGCTGTGTGAAGCAGGCTGAAATTTCAGCACTGATTTCTTGCCTCAAGTCCCAGCTAGGTGGACGTAGGATATGAGAGGAGAAGCAGTCAGGCTCACTGAACTCCAGATTCTCCTGTGTCAAAGAGCCTAAAGAAATGAGCAAAATACACCCTTTTTACAGGTATTGTCAGTACTTCAAAAGCCTTCGCAGAAGATGGCTTCTCTGTATGTACTTCACTGTTGTCACAACCTATCACAGCTGGACGAGGGCACTTCCAAATGAAATTTTAACACGCAGACTGCCAAATGGCTTCACAGCACGCTGCCAGGTTAGCCAAAATACACCTGAACATTGCAATCCTAGAGTAAAGCCAAACGGATTCTCGGCAGCAACGTCAAACGGATATCGCAGCCCAGAAGYGCAGCGACAAGAAAACAACCAGCCCCTCGAGACCACACCAGGCTGGAACGCCAAAGTTAAATCCTATCCTCAAGGGCCTAGCACGGCTAAAACAAAACGCAGAGTGCCCTGCACCCTGTCTGAGACTGCAGATTAACACCACTTTGCCCACATCGCTCTTCCTAAATCAGAGTTTGGCCACCGAAACCATTTCGATACACCAGTCTACTGAAGACATACAGATGTACGAGATGGAGCATCTCTGGTCTGATTGCTACAAAGACCACAGCTTGCGAAGTAAGAAAGTCTTTATCCTCAGAAAGGCTTTATCCTCGCACTCACTCTGCACCATACACTCTTATTAGCCTGAAACGACCATATTTCACAGATACGGGACAAAAATAAAACTTGTATTCCAGTTCTCAAGAGACAGTTCGTGCTGAGCTGCATGGTGACCTCTGGTCTACAGAATTGGAACAACAAAAGTAATTCCAGCTGATGCAAGTCAAATAAGACTTCCCATCTGTCAAGATCAAACAGCTGAACAGTAATTTGTCACATAGTGCAAGTGCAAATGTTAACTAGATGTCATAGAATCTACAATGAAGGTACAGTCTATCAGGATTAATCAGATCTTATTTTAGACATAACTATCAGAGAAACAAACAGACATGTTTCTTTTTTGTAATCAAGTGCCATTCCTACAAGCAGCAGCACAGCCACTAATAAAGCATATCTCAAACTACTCCATAATCTCTGATGCACACAAGCACAATACAACCTTACCCGATGGGCCAATATTTCAACAAATGAAAAGAGTGCAATCAGCTTTGTGATTTCTGCTTTATTGCAAAAATAAAAGGTAACATATATCCCACAGGAACAGGCTCCTCATACTGACAGAGCACCAAAATAAAAGGAGGGTAAGCCAAGGTACCCGTCACAAACAAGACTTGCTCAAAGATGTCTGTTTTGGATGTTCTTCAGTTTTAAAAGAGCAATAATACAAACCATAAGACCAAAACTAGTTAGGAGGAACTGCACACAGGTACAGCTAGGTTGCTCACGCTCTACTACAGTAACATGGACATGGAATCCCTAAGGCAAAATTTTTTTCCCACTTTCACTCTGTTCCCACTTTATGTCACCTGGCACTGTTTAGCCTAAAAAGACTTTGAAGCACTTATTTAGTGACAATAAAAAAAAACCAAATTCTTCTACTTTTCTAACTTTCCCTGATACTTCGACTAAAATTATTTACTGAAATTGAGATGTCTGCAAAATATTTTGTTCAACTTTTTTTGTAAACTAGCTATACACTTAAAACTTCCGCTCAGCTCTAATCTAGACTCAAGTTATCTTAACTCACAAGGTATCTAGAACATCTCCTCCTCGTCATCCATGAAAGTTTATCTGGACAACACAAGTTTTGAGAGGCACTGAAAAAAGTTCCTTTTCTTCAAAATACTCCCRAAACTGAATTACCAATCCATTTATGCTGAACTCTGAGAAGACCAGTGTGTAATAGATGTGTCAGAGAAAAGTGGCCAATAATTAATGGACTCTTCTCTAACAGATACTGTCTCAACAGAAGTCCAACCTACAACTGAAAGCATTTTAGGGGCTGATCTGCTGCAGTTTCAGCAGCTACTTAGTTTTGCACATGGATTTGTTAACAGGGGATATTCCAAAGCAAGTCTGGAAATGGAGGCCGACTTACTACATTAACTCTATCTCTTTTTGCTTCCTTTGCTATTTCCCTTGGGCTGGTTTTAATCAGTGCCATGACTGATCTTCGTGCCCATGTAAGATGAGGATTTCTACTTAGTGCTCCTACATCTAGAGACGCATGGCTACAGTAGCCTAGTTTCCTCACGCTCTAGGCCCAACAACAGAGCTTACCGAGAAAACATGCACATTTTCTATGATACAGAGAAGAACCTTTGTCAGCCAGCAATACAAACAGTAGAAAGAATATTTGTATTTGTTACAGTTACTGCCRAGACAGACTGGAGGAACATACATGCACAAGGAGCACCAGAAAAAGGGGGAGCCACAGGAATAGCAAGCATGCCCAGAAGGAATATGAATATAGGCAACATACAGACAAAGAAACTTGTGAGCTATCTTTGAACACCCAAGTGCTTTGGTGAAGAAAGAAGCACTCACTAGCATGAACCTGCAGGCAGCATTTGGCACAGGATATCAAGAGGCTGGTTCCATCTTCTCCAATATACGAATTTGAAGGAAGGGGCTCTGTGTTTTCTCCGCTTGAGGTAAAGCACATCTCCGGGATCAGAGGCTTGGTCCTTTGTCCACACTTGGAAAGGTGGAGGAAGGAAGTGGTCTCCCCTCCGGAGACCTGCACAGACTCTTTATCCATCTGTAAGGACTTCAAAGAGAAAACATCATCAGATGGAATCTTTCTCTTCCCCCACCACAAATAATTTTAGCCTCAAAGTCAAAGGACAGCCCTTGCAAAAAAAAAAATCATCCCTTCCTTTCATCCCACACCTGACACCAGACAGCATGCCTAATAAACTTAAACTCCTATAATTTCCCACATACCCTCCCCCCCTGCCTTTTGCTCCTCTCTCTTCCTTAGGCATGTACTGGGATTTGTAATTTAATTTGAAAGCTCAAAGAAGTGTCAGAATAATGAAAAGCATTCCCTGTTTTTCTTCTGTAAAAGTGTAAACTTTTAGGGATCAAATCCCTAAACTGCAGCTAAAAACACCAC
>NW_020448908.1:213773-230034 GCF_003343035.1 Apteryx rowi | reverse complement strand
GGGGGGGGAGGGAAAATAATAATAGCAAGATCTCCCCTCCCCCTCTCCCATCCTTTTGGCATCCTTCCCTGTTCTTGCTGCAAGAATTTCTCCAGAAGGACATTTCAAGGTTTCTGGTAGCAAACCAGAGTTAAAAACAATGGATTAAAACAGCCCAGCTGTATCCAGTTTTCCTTACAATCATTATACAACAACATCTAGCAATCCTGGATTGACAGTTTGTTTTCGATCTATATAATAAATCAAGAGGTTTTGTTGGAAGGTGAGGTAGCGGGTCTGCTCTTCTCAGAAAAATCTTCCAACGCATATGTATACACACACACYTAACATGTGAATTCCTACTAGACACACAGAGCCATATTTGGCTGTATGAGCATGCAAGGATAAATCAATAATCAATTGGGCAAACAACTGACTCACCTGATAAATTTGCCTTTCTGCTCAGGACATATCCCAAACCATATTGATAATTTCCAAAAAATACGTATATGCTTACTGAGTAAACTTTTGTTTTGTTGCTTGTTTGCAAATATTCAGAAGTCCATGCACATATCTAAACACCACCGATCGCATGCCCAGCATGGCACTGTTTCTGTTCTCTGAATGAACCAGTGTTTGCAGTGCAAAGCTCTGCATGTGTGATTTAAAAAATGAAAGCTGAATGCCAGGAAAGATGACAAAAAAGGCTCTGTGCACTGCCTCTGCCAGATCTAAACACACTTCTGTGGTGCACAAACCTATATGAGCCTTCTCACTTTCTTATAAGAGTCTGCATCACAACTTATACAGTAGCCACCCATTCAGTACCCACCATCGATCCGTATATCTGCGGCAGTGTCAGGAATTACCTGGTTGTACGGGTAAAAGAGGGTACAGACAGCACAGTATGGCTCACTCAGGGCAGCAGCTGCATTGAATTTTCTCTCAGCTGGGAAATTATGTACTTTATTCTTCCACTGGAGGGAAAGTAAAGATTTCAAAGCCTCTGGGTCACTCACGTCTTCCTCCCCAGAAAACGGAAATGTTTCTAGAAAGAAAAAAATCCCAAGACAATGGGAAGTCCTTAGTAGAGGCAAAATGCAGCAAGGTAAGGTAAAACAGCTAATGTTTCAACAATACGAGAATTTGAATAAATAAGGACATGTAACTCATTGATAGTTCTCCATATCCATATGTCTCAAATACTTCATCGAAATGAATATAATCTCCACTTTATGGGTACGGCAACAAGGTAGACACGCTGACGGCCTGATGAAACTGGCCAAGAGAAAAACGAAGCAAAGAATCTAGATTTGCTGTCTTCCTAGCTCTGACCACTTTTTTTTAAGCCATGGAAACCTCCAACATCCTTTCAATGAAGCCAAGTTCAAAATGCAAGATACAAGTGTAAGGAAACCCCCCTTCCTTTCTCCTACCAGGAGACAGGCCTGCAATTCGTGGTGGTCCGTTCGGTTAGGCTAGCTCCCAGGCCCCATCTGTTCAGCAGCAGCAGTCTCCTTCATCCTTCACAAAGCGCATCCCTTACCTGTTTCTACAAATAGAAGTCTTGGCCATGAGATAACCACAGCCCAAGTTTTCATTTTACTTCTCTGCAGCTGCTTCCCAGCTACCTCCATCGAGTGCAAGTCACTAAGCCCTCCATTTACATTCATCACCACCTTTTCTTCTGTCAGAGCCCTGATAGGTACTGCTTGCGCTAATTAGTTTCCTAAGTCTTTGCTTTTACAAAACCTTTAAAAGGCCCTTGGTATTTTACGATTAAACCACCACAGAATCTATTCGTGTCAGTTTGGGGGTCCAAGTTTCTTACCATTCATTATTAAAGAGTTTTTGAGCCGCTACAAGTGTTYGAGAAATTTTCCATGCAAGACTGAGTGCAAATTGCTCACTGCATTGTCAATCTGCAAAGAGCCCAGAACAGCAGCTTTGGTCCGGGGAACTCAAAAACATCTTAGTGGAACATTATCCCCAGAGCTCAGCACATTAAACCAAATTGTGCTTCACTGTTAATTACTGGAAATACGCAGTTAACGTTTTGCTCTCAACAAATCTAAGCTTCCTCTCCATTCTTACCTCCCTTTAAGATTTTCAGACTCCTGCGCTGCGGGAAAAGGATAAAAGGAACTTGCAGTAAAATTCTTAGGGCTAAGCTTACATCTGAGATTTTAAATGTTCCCCCCAACTAATTTGAGACATATATTTGTCAGACAACATGGGAAATTTTACTGTGTTTAATTAATCAATCCTTTTTTGAAATTATGAACAGTCTGTGTATCTTTGTCACACTTAAAATAAGGTTTACTTCCTAACATGTGTCTTCACTTTCTTGCTATGTTTTTATCTTGGACTAAAAACTGGTACCCACAGGCTAACAAGAATTGCTAATACCATAGCCTTTTCCTCAATGCTGCAAAGGATTCCAGTGAAAAGCGGGGCAAACAGAAAGAGCCTTGACAGTGGATGAGAGTTAAGCATTCCTTCCTAGTAGGAAATGACACTTATGCCATGAGTTGACTGCCAGTTCCACTTGTATCAGTATCAGACACAGCCCTCGTAACTAAGCAGATTTATGCAGGAGCGTTCTACAGTTGTAACTTCTACAAAACATGCTTATGTGTCCATAACTTGTGTGCGATACAACCAAAATTAAAATATGGCGTGAGCTTGGGTATGTAGATCGATACTTTCAAGAGGTCTTATTTTTAAGAAGAGCTTATCACTCACCTTTTAAAGAAATCTAGCACCTTCAACGACACTTTAAGACACAAGCCAAAAGCAAACTACAAGTTTCTCCAAAATTTAGTCAAAGCACACTTAGAGAAAGGCAAGGATTTATGGATTTATGATACCAGCAAAATCAATGAAAGCTGATGGGAAACCAGCATCATAATCCACAGTGAAAGACTAAGAGAAAAAAGTAAATGACTGTTGTATGTTATCATCGCCTTCACTCATCCAAGGATGGATTCTAGGTCAGAAGTAGCATTCAGGATGGCTCCCACATTTCAAGCAAGTTACACACAGGGAGAGAAGGCTAACAATTTGTCTCAACTGAATTTTAGTGTGGTGTATTGTGTTCCTCTAATTTATATGCTCACTCTCCCTCACTGCAGTCTCCAGACCATCCTTATCCATTAGTCCTGAAAAAACAAGGAGCACAGAGAGTTTCTTGCATTCCCTGGTGGGGAACAGAAGAATCTATTTGATCAGATCTTGCCCAACAGTGCTGTAAATCAGTTCCCAAAAAATGGCAGTTTTCACAGAAAGTTGCTCCTGAGTCAACCAGCAAGGCCTCTGTACACAATCCAACAAGTCAAAACAGTGAAGAGAACCTGTCTAGTGAGAATCCTGCAACACAAAGTTCATTGCGAGGTCTTCACGCCCAAATAAGAGAACTAGTCTCAACTGCCTTTCTAGGCTTCACTTCCCACCTCACATACGCAAGAAATCACATGCATCATCCCTACTAAGGGAATGGAGCTGTGCATGGACAGTATATCCCACTTTCGTATCTCTGACACAAAAATTTTCTCTAAAAATGAATGGATACATTCTCTGAAGAGGAAAAGGGAACAGGAAAGAGGCTGTCTTGGGCCCTTTTTGAATATAAAGTTATAAATTTCTTGAAAGCAGGGACTGGCACCTACACTTTCAAGTAGCTGCCCCAGTGCAAAAGCTTCTCACCATGGACCTTTTAATATTGGGTGTATTTTATACAGTAGGTAGGACCCAGAGGTGATATATTACATTGTACTACAACAGAAGTGAGCCATAGGAGTCCTTTTCTTTTGTCCAGACTGCTAAAGCTTTGCAGTAACTGGAGTGTGAGAAAGGAAAACCAGTGATGTTCAGTGAACCACTGAGAGACTTTCTCATTTCTGGATCTGCTAAAAGAGAAAAGTTAGACCTCAACATTCACATGAGTTAAAATTAGAAAGCCAACCAAAATGCTAATTCTAACTTTCCCTATACACTTAACAGCAGACCTAATCTCCACCTCCTTCTGAAGTAAGCAGATCGAATTCTAATGCAATATCTAAAAGCAAGCTTTTACTTTCAGATGTTATTTTCTGTGAACTCTCTTCTTCTTTTGCCCGAAATACTGCCGTGTTCTGCATCCTGCAAATATTTTTCTTCAGAGTAAAGAGGGTGGGAGGTGAGAAAGGGCATTTCCCATGGATGCATTTGTTTCCAGCTGAGTTATCAAAATGGGAACATGCTGCATTTTCTATCAGTTGAGTGTAACACTAAAAGTTTCAGTCCATCCAATTACGTTAATCGCCACCTTTAGCAAATTTTCAGATTGGACAGGACACATAAGCATTCTTTATATCTAAGTGCACTCACCCTCGTCACTCGAGGTCTCCTGTTTAACCACTGACAACGGGGAGCGAGTTGGTGGTTTGCCCAGTGGATGACGGCGACTTTTTTTGATCTCCATCTTCATTTTTGAAAAAGCAGCAGCAGGCTGAAACAAAGCAGAACAAGTTAGATGGGAACCCCCAAAGTCTCTGGGCAAGCAAAGGAGAGAACAGGGCAACAGAGACCGAATCCTTCTCATAAAGAGGTCTTAAATTTATACAACAAACTTTTCACTGACTTTCTGCTGGAATCAATAAAGCCTCCCCAGTCAATTACTGTAGTAGATAAAGCCAATGCTATCTCATAAGATGCCAGGTAAAAGTAAACTACAGTGTTTTCTTAAAACCAGAACAGCCTCAGAACAGTTTCACGTCTGCCAATTCCATTAGTTTATGTCTGGTTAATCACATAAACAGCTAGAAACTCTAGCATGGAAGTTATGTACAGTAAAACCAGAAACATTTTACTAGGATATTAGCGTGCACCTTCTGGCAAGYGTATTTATCCTGTACCCGCTACCCCCTGTTGCCGTCCAACGTTATAAATATTGCATGTATCATAATCGTAGTGGCTCACAGCGCTCTTGGGTGAGAGGCACTTAACGCATTACAGGCAAGTTAGTCTGCACTAGAAATCGACAGTATGAGGTGCTTTGCTTCACAGCGTGAAGACAAGCAGCAGTGCTATTACAGCGTTACAAATTAAATCCAAGTTCATTCCATGTTATGCAGAAGTGAGCAGAGATGAAGGCACTGACAGCAGCCCATCGCAGCCACAGCAACTCCCTTAGTGTTTCTCCTCTCTAGTCTGCAGCCATTATGTCTTAGAAACATTTATGTAAAAGGTATTCTAATTGCGCTGTGCCAGTAAGACAATGCACATTTCCCCTCTATCACCATAATTTCTAACAGTGCCTTGCCATTCCCTTGGCTCTTTCAGCAGCATCACACAGGAAAACAGAGCTGGATCATATAGCTCTGACTTGCTGCTAATTCCTGAACATTTTCCTCCTTCCTCTTTTGGAAACTGTCCTCAGGAAAGCATTCTCCAAGGGAAGAGATGCTGCAATAGATTATATGTCACGGACTGACTTGTCCATGAAAAGGTTGTTCCTACCAATTTTTCCAATCCTAAGTCTCATTAAGGAAAGGATCCCTAGACAGCCCTATATAGCAGGCCAGTCCCTGGAAGCACAAAGTTCAGACTATCAGTTGCAGATGTCAGAAACAAGAGAGGAAAGAAAATTATCAAAATGTTGTTGCAGTCAAAGTTCCCTGGGCGATTGATTTTTACCCCCCTCAGAATGGTTGCTATCTGCCATCTGCCTGTGCAGTGTCTTCCTGGCTAGTATTTGTGATGATCGCTCCAGTAACGTCCGTATTGTTAGTAGGAGGAAAAGTCTCTATTTTACCTTTGAAGAAAATAACGAGTTTGATAAATAAACTAACATCAACACAATGACCTGCCTGGACTGTGCTGTGAGAGAATAGCACCCCTTCCTGTAAAGCACTCCAAGGTTCAACACAGCGCACAGTTTCCCTAGAGGCTCTGGCACGATTTAGCACTCCTGGTCATTCCAAGTTTGGTGCTCGACTGGCTACTTAAAACAAGCAAATCTCATAGACGCTTCCTTGCTCATGCGTACCTGTAAATCACTGACCGCTGTAGCGACCTCTGCATTTTCTGCTTCTGCATTCTCCTCCTCCTTCACAGGAATTTCCAAAGGGACTGTCTGTTCCCGCCATCCGGGACTCTTTTGTGTGGCAAACTGCTCAAATGCCTGCTGGCAGGACATGCGCTCTTTGTCAAACACCACCTTTTTGGTCCGTGGAACCACGTAAAGCATGGGAATGATGGGCCGAGGCTTAAACTCTTCTTCCTCAACTGGTGCCTCTGAGGGCTGGATAATGTTCAGGGGAGCTGGGGGCAAGCTCTTCTCTGCTGTGGATGATGCGGGCACTGCTGTGGGTATCGGTGGCCGTGCTACTGGTGCCTCTTCTTCTGCCAGTTGCTGCTGTGATGCAGCTGGTGGCATTGGGAGTGGTGGTGGCTGCTGCTGCAGAGGAGGCTGAGGTGCTTGCAGATGGTGCTGGTGTTGATGGAGAAGATGCTTCTTCTTCCTCTCACCTTTTACTTTCGGAGGACGGGCCTTTACTTTGCAGTCACCTGTTTCAAGAAATAAGCAACATTTAACTTCTACACCAAGATTTCTGGGCATTTAATACTCTTCCCCTTTTACCAAAAAGCTCCATGCTGGGCTAACGTGTTACACCATGGTCCTATTTGTCCATTCAAACAGGCAAATTGAAGGCTGTAGATACCTTCCACTGCACCCCAGCACTGACTTGGAGCAGCCTACTTTAGAAATAAAAGGCTCGTGTCTCTTCTATGGACTGTTTAATTCTTGGCTAGACTAGAAAGGCTGCTAAAATGAATGTCGCCTGTGAGAGAAAATATCTATCCCCTAGAAACTGGACAGAGTGCAACAAGACATGTAATATATTACATCAGCCCTGACTTGGACAAAACCAATCAGCACCCTGAACAAAAATGATCCTGTGCAAGTAACTCACAATCCCCAATTCAAGTGCCTAATTTACACAGTCAATAGCAACCGACTAGAAGATTAAACAAAGCAAAGCACCTCGATATCCCCCAGCTTTCCCTTTTCAGTAGGGAAAGTGCAAGTCATCCGAATACATTCATGCCAGAAATCCTCCTACTTCAAGGATAAGTACCAATCGAGGCAYGCATTTCTGCACCTAGACAACTTACTTGCTCTTTTACACTTGGACAAAAACCCTAACCTGCCAAATACACCTCTCTGTCCTTTATTCCATTAAACCCACACAAACAAAGTAACATGCATCTCTAGACCTCTCCCTTCAAAGATCTTAGTTTAAAAAAAGTCATGGTTGCACAAAAAGAAAGGTTGGTCCCGTGCTTGGCAAAATCTGAAATGAATATTGTATCTGTATTTCAAGGTTTCTAACTGTTTTGCCCTAACCTCCAGACCACCCCCATTTACTGCTCTCCCTATGCACAAGCATAGCTCTTATCTCAGTATTATTGCGTGTCAGCACAATCAACAGCCCTGGGAAACGAAGAACAGAGATATCTGAATCGTTATTACCAAAAGATTTCTTTTAAAGCATGAATCAAGTATTGAAGCAAGTCTATTACAAACATCATGCAAATACTGGTTACTGAGATATGCTTTCCAAACACTTGCTCCATTCAYCCTTCTTTCCTCCTGGCTTACTACCGTTCATTTCATCTGCATAGAGTTGCAGCTCTCTTACATGGCTGCAAAAAGAAAAACGCTCCTTGAACAGACAGACATTTCCACAGAGGCAGAAACCACCCATAAAAGCCTTCCCCACCTCCCTTCCCAATGTAACTCTGCTGAAGGATCCAAACAGTCTGATTTCAGAGCATCCCATGACAGTCATAAGTCAAATTCCTACTGGCCCTCGACTGAGTGTCTTTAGGTCAGGACAGGAGATGCCTTCACCGCTTGCCTCATTCCAGCTACAGTGATGTATGTTCCCTTTGCCCACCCTTTCCCCCCCTTCATGAATAAAGTTATCAGCTCACTCAAAGGAAAGTAAATAATAGATGCTCCACAGACAGATGCCAGCACTCAATTTGTTTCATAAGAGATTGTTTTCCACCTGCAGATGCTATGACTAGATGACTGCTCCAAAAGGTCACTTCCCCACTAATAGGATGGTGAGGGGAGGAAGACAGAGAAAGGCTGTTCACCCTAATCACAAAGATTTACCAACCCCAACCTCCTCAGAGTCTTCCAGTAAGGATTAAACCAAAGCCTAGCAGCCAAACGTAGCAAACAGAAAATCAGATAGGCCGTCACACATTAGCGTGGTGTCTGAAGGAGGCAGGGGGTGAAAGGACAAGGAGAATAATCCCACGATGAGATGAAGTGCTGAAATCCCTGCAGAAATCTTCTAGTGGACACCTGAACCTGGGCATTCCCCAGAAGTCTGTTCTGGTGCCTTTATTTAAACTAATTTATAAGAACGGCGACAAGTCCAGCCCAAATAGTTATTGTTGTACTTGTGTAGGCAGTCCCTCCGATAAACTGGTTTGTTCTATCACAAGAAAGGAATATTGAATTTCCTTAGAGAAACAAACACATTGAATGAAGGTCAAATTGGATTTCTCCCCAGTCACACAAAACCAGATCATATTTACTCTCCATACACTGAGAGAATTCTCTACCCAGCAACAAAACAAATGCCATTCACCAGCTTTGCTGACCTCTAAATGGGCTAACTTGACAGCAGCTGGCATACACAACTTTGTTTAAAAGTTGTTGCGTTAAGGGGAATGAAGTAGTTTGCAAGTTTATCTGCAAAATCAGAAGCCAGAAAAAAGTGAAGTGAGATCTGAAGGCCCCATGTGGCTATCGTGAAGACCTCTAGGAAGGAAAGGGATCTTTATGTATAAATAAATACAGTAGGTTAGCAGAGGTTAACATTTTCACTTTCAGCAGCATTTTGTTACTTCTAGGAAGAGAATACTACCCTAAAGCAATCCCTACATGCCCAGGCTTTATAGCCTATATATTACCTACGCTAACAGAATATGCTAACATGACTGATACAAGAGCAGAAGCAAAAGTGGCAGAAAAATACCTTCTACTTGCTTCTAGGGGTTGTGTCCACTCAGTTATTATTAGCACTTCACAGAACACATTATATGTGTGTGCAGAGAGACACAGTGACTTCTAGAAGATTTCTGAAAGGGTTGTTTTTTCTACACGATGCTAAAAAGTCCAGAAACAGTTTCCAGGATGAACTCTTAGGCTATGACAGTGTTTTGTGACAATCTCTCCGTCACATTAAACCTTCTCACCTCTTAATGACTTTACATTGCCTGCTTAAGCAACATGGGAAAAAACAGAGGGAAGGAGTCAGAGAGGTGTGCTGCTTGACAGATGGCTAATTCTTGAGATCCTGCCTCAAGTAAAATCCTCATGGAGCAAACGGTCATCTAAAAATCAGTTATGCACCCATTTGCTACTATATACAGGTACTAGCAGAAACAGGCTTTTGGCATGAACTTGAAGTTTTCAGTTCTGGTTTACCGGCATCTTGATCACGGCATTAGTTCATGCAATTATGTACTTAGTTTGCAAAGGCAACGCTAAAAGGGTATGTGGGAATGACATTTAATGAAATGTGGTGGAAAGTAATGGGCAACTGTTTTTCAGTTAAGCATCTCATTGCTTCTCTTCACATTATAAAAAAAGAAGTCTCCTGTGAGATATAGGGGCTTGTGGGCTGGCTCTGCAGGACTTTTAAGAGGCACAGCATAGCAGGTAACACCTGCTGACTCACGGGATGTATTTATGCTGCTTAGCACGCTCAGAGAAGAGCAGAGCTTGAAAACTCACCTCTAATTTCAAGTCCCAAGACAACTTGCTGAGAAATTCTAAATGAATTAATACCAACATAATAAATTAGGAATATAAAATATAGTTACAAAAAAACAAAAGAAAACACTGTAACGTATCTTGGTGAGAAATCCTTAAAACCTCAAGGTATTAATATTCAGCTAGTCCAAATAACCAACATGAAGCATAAGACTTATTTCTTTGAAACTACCAATGATTACTTAAGAATCTCGTTCTTCCTTCCCCTCCTCAAGGTCATCTTTTCTGGTATAAGTAGGAAATCCAGCCAAACTAAAGCCAAAGCGAAAGAAAAAGAAAAAGGAAGAGAAGGAGAGGAAAAGCTAAGCTGCCATGAGCAGGGCCATCCAAACACGAACTATTTTCTTTTTCAAGCTGAAACTGTAAGACACTTGCAAGAGGTAATACAGACAGTAGGATGCAGAAGACTAGAGAAGTCAGTGGTATTTAACTGCTATATTGCATTAAAAAACTTGCCTATTTGCTAACAGCCACATTGAGTACTAGACCCCTCCGAAACTGCAGTGCCAACAGTCTAGTTCTAGTGATGCTTTCCTCAATGGTGCTGAAAATAAGTTTGTCCCGCCCGTGCAAGCAGTTAAAGAGTTTTTAACATGAAGTCTAAGTGTATGATTTAGAGCCTATCCAGCTAGAACAGAGCTTTTCTTCTTTCTCTGCTATTCTAAGGATCTCAGATCTGTCCTTGCCACTTATCTCTCGCCTCCCAAGGGACTTCAGYGTTTTCGGGCTGTTTAGTACAAGCATTAACTGTTAAATTTGTACAAGATTTAAGAGCATACAGTTTAACACACTGCTGCCACTTGCAAGCTAGGGCAATAGAAATTAACTACTCTCACTGCGCTACTCCCGCTCCATCTGGCAATGCTTTTCAAAGCCCTTATCTCCCATGAAAGGGGAAAGTACACTGCCTAGCTAAGGCATCACAGAACTGAATCAAGGCCTCGATTCTCTTCTCAGAGCTTCCATAGATTTCCTGTAAGACCATGATCAAGGTCCTCTTAGTTTGCTGCATCGCTTTTCTCCAAATGCAAAACAAGGATATGTAATACATGAAGGTGAATTAACTAGCGTTAGTGAAACACTCCAGACTGCCTCAAAAAGAAAGTACAACATAAACATAACAACCACTTAACCGTGYACATTAGAAAAGCTTACTGCCAACAAGAAATGCACCATTTCATACAGATCCAAGAGAAGAGCATCACAAAAAGAGCCTCTAGAAAGATGGCTGAGGTCTGGCCTCTAGACTAAACATACCTCTTAGGAAGATATTGCACACAAAACAAAATCCAAGATATTATCTGTTTTTGCAACAGGCCTTTAGGTATATTTTGCCCTAAGTCACGGTGCATTCCAACAAACAGCTTCAAAGAATTTTACAGACATCATTTCCTAAGACAGAACTATAATATGAAGAAATATTATGTCCATTCCACTGTGTCAATGAGCAGAGAAAGGTTAAGTGACTTATCAAAGGTTGCACATAAATTTAGCAACAGATCTGTGAAAACCAGCCCTGCCATTATTTCCAGCTCCTACTCCTATTCGCCTTCTCCCGAACAGTTTGAAATCTGTACTAACTTCTTTGCACAAGAAATATAAAGGAGTGGGGACCAGTCCTTGTCATGGACTGGTATTAGCTTCAGCCATGCAAAGAAAGCTGAAAATCTTCCCTCCTACAGAGGGTACYGTAGACTTGAAGAAAAACAAAGTTTTCAGTCAAATTGGTACTTCTACTCATGCAGCAGCTGTGGATCCCACACAACCTAAGGTTGACTTTATCCACAGCCTCTGTAAGAAATGGGGAGGAGGGGAGGGAAAGGGGTAAAGATTCATTAGAGTATGCTCAAATCTTTCCTTTTCAAAATAGGACACAAAATATATTTATTTGTTTCTTTATGAAATATTTAAAAATATTTCTCCCCTAATATATATTTTTACAAAACTGTAATAGTGTTGGCAGGACTTCCAAGCCCAGCCAAGAAAGCTATTTGGACTGAATTCTTAAAGAGAGGAAAAAATCAATTGCTGCTGTAAATGATGGTGTATTTCAGTAAGCACAGATTTAATATTGGGACTCTGCTGATATTTCAACAGAAATAAACAACACTAGACAAGTTATTTACAGATGTGTTTTAGAGAAATAGCTTGCCCCAGATCCTCACTGAAGCAACCTCCCTTCAGTGAGCAGGGCCCTCACCTTCTCCCTCCGCCACTTTGCTTCTCTCCTCTTCCTCTAGATCTGGCCCTCTTTTCAGTTCCTCTTTTACTTTCACATCTTCCAAGGCAGTTTCAATAGCCATGACATCCCCAAGAGACTTCTGATCCTCTGTTTTATGTCTCCTGGGTTGACTTCTTTTTCTGTGAGACCTAGAAGGACAGAAGTGCAATTTGACATAAAAGAACAGCYTTCATTATATAAAATGATCACTGACTTAAAGAGTTGAATACAAAACAAAAGGATCTTCTTTGGAGAGAAAACACAAGGTAGCTAACACCAGGCTACAGGGCAAAATAGATATCTGAAAGGAAACAGATGAACCTTGCAGAACACAACATTTAAGATCCATTCACAGCAGCCATGAATTGTCCTGGCTTCTTGAAGAACCTTTTCCTCCAGTATTAATGTAAGCTAATAAGCTGTAGTTAAAATGATTTTAATTGTATTTTAAATCTGCTCAGCTTGTATTTCAAAAATGTATATGTCTTTCTTTCATCCTCTGTATCCATCCCATCGTTTTGTTTCGTTCTGTATGTGCGCCCCTTCAGCAAACTGCTGGAAGTCYGCAAGCATCATGTTCCAGCTCTCAAACACTACCCGGCACTGCCAGTTTTTAAAAATATGGTATAATGAATACTTACAGCATAATCAATAGACAGCCTGTGATTTTTTAGTAGTAATTCACAGGGTCCAAGGCCTATGAAGAAGTCTAACTAAAAAAAAGTGCGCATTAATATGACCTAATACTAACAACCTAATAGTAACACTATTCTTTATAAAGAGTCAATGTCACTAAAACAAAGAGATTACAGTAACCACAGTGCAGAGGCAAATGGAAATTCAGAAGTCACGATATCTCTTTCGGTTACGAACCACATTTTATTTGGGGATTTATTTATTTATTTATTTTTTTTAAGGATCTGTCAAATAGATCCTTGAATGCTGGGTCTAAGCCTAACAAGCTCTTTTTTTCAAGAGAGACTAATTCAGAAAGCTGCAATTTTTAGCATACAGAGATTATTTTTTTTTCTGAAAGCAGCATCTTCCATATGGCCCCCTGTTCCATGCCCTTGCATCTAACATCATGTAACAAACTGTAAAACACAATGACACCACACTCCAATTCATCTGCCCGAAACTCCGCAAGAGCTGAAATTCAGCTTCACATCCTCAGAGCCCAGAAACTCAGCTGCTAATTAGATTTGGAGTACAATGAAGTTAAGAGCCCTTAATCAGGCAACCAACAAAGAAGGAAGGGGAAAAAAAAATTCAACCTGAGATGAATGATTAATAGAAAAGAAAGTTAATCCATATGCACAGTAATTTATAATTGCTAGACTCTAACCATATGGTAGCCCTCCAAGTATAGATGTTAAATTCACACCTGCAAGACATTCATTAGCAGGAACACACAGTTGAACCCAGAAGGATCAACTTTTCTCTTCACCGAGATTCTAAAAACATACCACCTTCTCTGGAGGGAGAAAAAAAGAAAGAAAAAAAAAAGAAAGAAAAAAAAAGATGAACCTATAAAACTTTTGTGTTTAGAACTTTCCATGGTTGAAAAAGAACACACTGGAGTAGAATCAAGTGTTACAAGCTATATTTGGTAAAGGGCATATTTTATTCCTGTTGTTTAGAAATGTGGGACAAAAATTAAATCACAAAGCTTTATACTTGGAGTTGGTAAAGATCTTTTTTTACAGTGCTCTTCTCCTCGCCCTAAAGTTGTGGAAAAATGAGCAGAGGAAGAGAGAGCACATCCATTTAAAGAAACTGTGCTTCCAGAACTACAAGTCGAAGCGCGCACATTTCCAGAAGAGAAGATGCTACATATCCGACGTAATTCCCATACCAGAAATGGGCTGACTTTTTATGGACTAGACTAAAACAGCTCCTTGCTGAAGCCATAAAGTAAACAAAGTTGAGTTTTTCAAGGTAAGTAAGTATGAAYGACCTTAGAGAAGAAAGAACATAGCTCTCTGCAGAGTTTAAAAGCTGCTTTTTCCAAGAGAGCTGGCAAGAAGCAGTGTTTGTTCTCTTTGAAGAATAGACCACAAAGTGATTTAATTTAAGTAGATACAACTGTGAAGAGGTTTGGACAGAGGTGAATCCCATTCCCCCAGTAAATTCCAYCCTGCTCAGGCACATCAGTCTTCAAGTAAAATTATGTCTTTCCAAGACATAAGCATGGGACAGAGATTATGGCTAACTGATGTCATCAAACAAAGAAATATCTATATTCAACAGCTTGAAACCTGCTTCAGGATAATACTGAGATCATCTAGGAAATAATTAACAGATAAGGAAAAAAAGTAGATGGGCCTTTTACAGTAGCTGAGAGTAAAACAGAGGGGCTTCACAGATAAGCAATAGGCTTAAAAAGGGAAAATACACTCTGTGGTCATATAGTACTTTACATGTGCAAACATTACATATACCTAAGTAACCCTTAAGACTCCTACGAAGTAAAAAGATTCCCAATTTCCAGATACGGAAGCAAGATATCAAGGGACCCATTGGACAGTCGTAGCCCAAAGAGCATAAAATCCCAGCTTCTAAATCTCAGTCCAYCCTGCCTTTCCTGAAGCTCACTATGGAAGGAAGAAAATTTTTAAGAAGATAATCTCTGGAGTGGAGCAACACTGCTGAAGTCAATTATCTGACAAAATACCCCATTTATCATGTCGTTAGGAGCATGCATTTAGTGGGGAATATCCGTTCYCCATTTCAGCATTCTGTGAAGTAATGGACAAATCGCTTCATGCAAAAAAGGCAAGGTGCAGGACAGACCCAAAACAAGACTAAATGATGGAAAACTCCCAAAGACCAATTCTAGAGAAGGAAACAGAAACTCCTCTTAGCATATGCCACATTTGTCTTTGATATAACACCTAAATGCATCCAGTATCATCAATTTATTAGGTCAATAGTTTTTAAACAGTCACTCGGGAGTCCATGTCAAAGACGGCACCAGAAGTCTAAAGTCTATCTCACACTGTGTTCCTAGATTTCAAGGAAGTTGTACTTGAACTAAAATTACAAGCAGAATATTACGTGCAGATGAAGTAGGACAATTTCCAGAGACTGACGATACTCAAATCGGAAATTCGACAACACTAAATGAGAGCAGAAAGAAATAAGCTTTTGGATAATAGGCAGGGTAGGAATGAGAATAATGCAAAAAGGAGGGGCAAGGGAGCACACGGAAGAGCGCACACTTTGCATCTCTCTGGGTACATTAAAGCCCAATGATAATGCAATTTCCTCTTTATAATGAGTCTTCCTCTTCAAGAAAGCATGAGAGGGATGGAAAGTTCTCTCCCACTGGCAGCCCATTTCTACAACACACTACAGTAGTCTAATTTCACCTTTCAGAACAGCAGCAGCTTTTTATTAACTACGTGCTCCAGTGACCTCTAGCCATAATCCGTTTGTCATTATAGATGTATCACATCACTGCAGCATCTTCCTTAGCCTAGGGTTTATTCAGTAGATTGGCTGCACATTCACGAATGGAAAACCAGAACGGGCATGAGATGGTTAAGGTTCCCTAATGACACAAGAGGTCACCTCAGAAAAGCATGCAAAGACAAGGTAAAGGAAGTCTGAGAAACCTTGATGCCCAAAGATTTTCTGTGCCCTTTCAAGGAAGCAGACGTTAAAAGTCTGGAACAAAGAACTAACTGAACCAGAAGAACACTTTAAGAGTTAATATGGTAAGAAACTTTACAGGAGGAGGAAAAAAATAGTCATTTAAGTAGATGAGGGAAGTCACATACCGGTGTTTGTTGTCCTCTTCCTCATCTCCTATCCTACGAAGCAAGATTCCAACAGTAAAAGGTTAGCATGCCAAACTTTCAATGCAAGCAAACATGTACAATATATGAACTTGCAGAAAATTAACACAGAGACAAAAGGAAGCACGAAAAGGCATGCACAGGAACCCCTTTTGCAATTGGCAATTCTTTTCCTCCTACTTTCTGACAAGTGAAACTATAAATGCTTACTAGAGATTTTTTGTCTTACAGGTTAAAAGATGGGATGCAAGGGGGCACACAGCGTCCTAGTGTCAAAGAACATGTGCTTCTACAGTGCTTAGAAGAAAAAGAACGGTGAGCGAGCATGTTACCCAGGAGAAATCACAGGAGCAAGTGGGGGAGGGGGGGAAGTTTGAACTGTTCCAAACTGAGAATTAAAGGGTTTAAAATCTTAGCTAA
>NW_020448908.1:157662-213652 GCF_003343035.1 Apteryx rowi | reverse complement strand
TTTTTTTTTTTTTTTTTTTTTTTTTACCTGCGAAGCAATTTAGCCTTCAAATCAGCCTTCGTCTCATTCCAGGCATCCAGTTCCGGGCTAGTCAGAGCTGTGGGTTTCATGTGGTCCAGGACAGCAATATCTTTTCCTTGTTTCCATAAATCGTAACGTTCTGGTTGCAGAACCCTCACAAAGACATCCATGGAAATCTTCACCAT
Organism: Apteryx rowi; assembly: GCF_003343035.1. Classification (NCBI taxonomy): domain Eukaryota; kingdom Metazoa; phylum Chordata; class Aves; order Apterygiformes; family Apterygidae; genus Apteryx; species Apteryx rowi. Next base: position 213,446 of record NW_020448908.1, on the reverse strand, counting down.
GTCTTTGCGGCAAGTACACTGCAAGAGATTTCCAGACACCAACACCATGTCAGACCAGAGGAATTTTATTTCTTTCTTGTCAGCTGAGCTTTCCTTTCTCCTGAGGCAAATCAACGTWCTACAGACTTTTCCTGTAGGGCCTGCGGTGGGTTACTCCAGGAGCCACGATCACGTGGGTATTTCAACTTGACGGAAAGCATCAACTCTCCCTGCCCTTGGCAAAACCAGAGACAGCACAAGCCCCCCCACTCTCTGGGGGTAGCTTAAGCCTCTATTTCTACGAATCTTCTTCTCCCTCCAAGCCCACCAAGTTATCCCTTTCTAGCAACTGATACACTGTATATTCGTCTACTACATTTTTACAGTTGTTAGCAATAATTTTGGTCTCTGCAGATCAAGTCTGAATTTGACCTGAAACCTATGCGCCCCTATTAGTCTCTTCTGGAGTTTCTCAGGCTGAAAAGAGATTATTAATACCACTTCGTAACTGAAAAAGCCTTCGAGGAACAAAAGCCTAACCTAATGACCACGGCAGTTAAACCTCATAATTATAAATCAAGATGCTGCATATAAATCCTTCACAAGCCYGTAAACTGCAACACTAAAAATTAAGAACTGTTTGCTGCCAGCAAAAAGAGATTGTTTGCATGTAGGGATGAGGGCTACTCAGCTGTGTCCAGCTATCAAAAATTAATAGGTTACTTAAAAAAAAGATGGTGAGAGGGAGGAGTGGTAGAAGGAAGAGGAGGAATCCTCAGAAAAAAAGCAGGAATGCATACACGGCTCTGGATGCAGCTAATAGCCAAGAGACCTGCCGGGCAATAAGGTTATTCATGAAGCTGAGACCACACAAAAATAGACTAGAATAAAAATACAGACATGTGCCAAGAAAAGCAAACAGCCAACCAGCTTGCAGGGCGCTGACTGCTCTCAATTTTCCAAGCTGATAACGTTGTAACTAACAGAAGATATCCATACCCCGAGCACACTTTTGAAAAATTCAGAACTTAACTTAAGCATTTAAAGCAATTAGCACAAAAACTACTTGACTCCCTGGTGGCCTGATAGAAGAGTTAAAGCAGCGAAAGAATATCAATGCAAAATTTCGGCACTGTTCATAGAATACCTCTAGTGATCGACACATGAAGCCCCAGCCCCAATAAATGATTTTTACTCCTGCATTTCAGGAGACTAACTGAAGGTTATRCAGACAAATAAAAGGCTAAAACTGCAACTAGGTTCCACATCTAAACCAAACACCCATAAGCTAGAGAAAACACGTATCACTAATTTCAGCTAGCATGTGTTCATTAAAATTAACCCCTGGMATTACACCCTTACCATCACAMAAAAGACCTGCTACCAGAATTTTTATTCGGAAGTGTGTTTGCTGTGATGAAGCACAGAACTAACGGAGCGAAGCTGGCGGGGAGAGTCTCACCCAGACTGCACGAGCATCTATCYTTATGAACTTCTAACTCACGAGAATTTACAGAATTGAAAAGGACATAGCAAGTGCACCAATACCTGCTTGTCTCATGGGRCTTGCGTGAAAAGTCTGACGTGCTTTTAGCTCTGCTCCAAGGTGCAAAGCATCATTTGCTATGCACTTGCACTAAATTGCTTTTCAATTCTGAGTTAGAGGACGAGGTAATTAGAGCCACTTTCCAGGGCTTTTTTTTTTTTTTTTTAAAGCTGCTTCACCCTCCCCTCCACACGTTTTCAAAACTATTCTTTTTCTTAGYAGAAAAGCATGACATTAAACTTGCTTCTCCCCTTTCTTCTTCTGTTTTTCACTACCATTATTAGAWGATTTATGGCTGTAGTTAAGAAACCATTGAGAGAGAGAGAGAAGAAAGATTCCTCTGCACAGTTCTCAGCTATCCCACTTCCCTCCYGACTCCTGTTTTTCATTTTGCAAAGACCGCTGGCTACCTTCTGCTCTGCAACAACTTGGAGAGCGATAATAACCTGAGYGCGCTGAGTGGGAAGCAGTATTTATGGCCAGGCACTTTCAGGAAAACTCAATTCATTTAATGAAAAATAGTGCGGGAAAGAAAGGCTGGAAATGTAATTTGGCTAAAGAAYGGCAGAAACACAGATGGTACCCATGTTTCAGATTCCTGGCCAGGCAGAAGCTTCTCCCTGCACCTCCATCAATATTGGCTTAAGGGATTTGTATTGAGCAGATCTGCAATCACTTTTCCTTAAGAAATTTTAAAAGCACCTGTATACTGCTACAAAGAGAAATACCGGAGAGCACCCCACAGCACACATCATCAGTGGGCTACAGAGATTGACCTYCTCTGCCTGCACATAGTATTAAAAGCAGCTTAGAAGAGGAATATTCCACTTTCTGACCCTAACTTGGAACCAACGCGCTGCCAGCTCCTTCAAATCAAGCAGAGCAAATACCGAGTCAGCTGGGTCTAAAGGTCCCGAGCACAGCCCCCACCACCACAGAACCTCCCTCAGCTGAAGAGGCACACCAAAATTTGAAGTATATAAGGACTACCAAGAATCCACACACTGAGCTGTGCGGGAGCTACTCACGCTCGCTGCTCTGAGAAACGACACTGTGCACTGCAACACCAGAAGCCTGCAGTAGCCAAGCTCCTTCCTTTGCACACAAATCTAACATGATGTATGTTTATATTTCAATTTTAATTTAATTTTATTGCTTTCACACTAGCAAGCGTGAATAATTTACAAAGCCTCTTTCCTTTGGGGCTTCTTCTGGACCCTACAGTTATATTTCCTCAGCTGCTGCAGTTGTGTCATATTCATGCTCCCACAACACCCAGGGTTTTTTTCCATACCTTTCCCTCAGACATAGCAGCAAGATTCTGCTTAATACAGCGGATGCTTTCAGCACAACTGCAAAAGGGAGCGTGCATGTRTGTGCAAGGGCGGGAGGAGAACGGGGGGAGACCAGAAGAGGAGCCTGGGGGTACATGGAGGCCAGAAGGTTCCGTTTTCCAAATATTCAGGCCATTTAATCGAGGCCATAAATGCAAGAATTTCCTAAGACGTCTTATCCCYTACGCCCCCTCCCCATCTCTCTCYTTCCCAGTTCTGCAGAACGTAGCTCGAAGGGACAGAATTCAGACACAAGAGAGAGAAAGTGAGAAGATGGGAGTCTGTGACAAGAGAAAAGATCCCAAGTATTAGCAGGACCTATTACGTTCCAGCCATTAGGGTGAAGGGTGCTAAGAGACCAGGTGCTCACCACACTCCTTGCGCTACAGCAGCGCTGATCTTGTTCAATGCTGCTCATTACACTTCTTCCAGGTATAAAACACGATTGGTTTTGTAACTATACCAGAAAGGCAGGCCCCTCTTGCTTAAAATCTAGTGATCTCCCTCATCTGTGCCTTGCTTACGGAGCTGCCTTCCATATTTCAAGAAACCTCTGCATGGAAGTGTTTGTGACAACTTAATCGATCCCGCAAATGTTTGTAATGGATTTCTCTTTATCCACAGCGTGACAGAAAGCACAGCTCAAACTGCACCARTGCAGAAGTCAATGAGCCTGGTCTTCTCTCCCGGCCACCAGGCCTCCCACTTCTCCTGGGAGGAGGGAGGGAGACCAGCCTGCATTTCTAGGGCTGGAGCCAGGTCCACCAAGGACAGCAGAGGAATCTAGAGGCATGTGACACTTGCATACGATGTGGGTGGTCACTCCTCTTGCTACTTCTCTGTGGTAACATCAATTTATAAAATACAAGTAGGTCAAAAATAAGAACAAAAATTCACCGAAGGCAGCCACAGAGCAGTCCATAGTGAGAGATCGCAATCCAAAACTAAAATACACAGAAACCTGAGGTTAAATTTCAGTGTATAATTCCTTTCCCCCCCTCCACTTCACATGCAGTATTATTAAACTCTGTAGAAACAAAAACATAAAATGAACAAGTCTACACTTAAACAGCAGCACTAAGGAGAGATATGAAACCTTGTTTCCTTTATGCGAGTCAAAACCAAGCCACAAAGCCCTCATTCAAGTATTCAGAGAATTCCTGCTGCAGATTTCCTTCCCATTCAATTCATAGCAGTTTTAGACCTCCTGAAAGATTTAAGAGTAACACGGTCACCAAAAGCACAGACCATGACTTAATGGCAACATGAAGGATATGCCTGTTATGTCAAAATGACAGCTGAAAAATTTACAGTAACAGTACTAAGGATCTCTGAGAGCTAATCAAGCGTTTCTGTGTCTCTCCTCTTTCCCCGTTTGGTGGCCAGACTGCCACACCGAACTGCTCAGGAACGGCATGGCTGTCTCGGAGTGACAGATCAAACAGCAGAATAYTCCTAACCTGGATCTCCAAGAACCTACTGGGAAGTGCTAAGGAAAATGGAAGGGAATAAAAAAGGATAAAAAAAAAAAAACAGTTTTAGGGTTTGTTGTTTATCTCCAATTACAGGGAATTTGAGATCTAAAGCAGCAACAAGATGAGAGGAGTTTGCATCTATCTTTTGAAGACTTCTCCTAGCCCCATTCCTTATTTTCCATAAGCCAATGACTTYGCTATCCTTCTTGCAGGATTCAAAGGAGCCTATACAGGATAAGAACATGCAAAGTCAACTTGGAACCAAAGCTCATGCAAAAATTCCATAAAGGAACATTTTTGGATAATTGGAGGATCCCAGCTTTAAGRCCAGTCAAACCATTCAGTGCATCTTCCTTCTATCCCATTGCAAATGACACAGAATTCAGACTAATCTGCTGAAACATTCAGAAAATGAAWTCTTGAAATCTAAGATATGACCAAAAAAGTCAAATCCTAATCTTGGGCCCTATTCCTTAACCCAACCCAGCAGACCTAATCGATTTAGTTCAGGAAGCAGTTTAACTGCCCAGCAAGAACTGTGATGCACAGRCTGAAACACTTTTCATACATATTAAAACAACATTCTTCCCCTACATGTCATTTTATTATCTGCTACTCAAACCTGGAGACTGTGGTGAAATATCTGACCACGCCAACAACCCTGTCTCAGCAATTATAACTCAAAGACTGATAATGAGAAGTTTGTGGCTACTGAAAGTCTTACCATAATCTCGTGTGCCAGATTTTTTTTTAATAAAATACTAATAAGCCTATATAAAACAACAGTCAAATAGAAAAACTATCTTCCTGAAGTAACAAAAATGAAATGATACAYGGAAAATGCAGCCCCATTCAACCTCAACCTTCAGCCTCATTTTTGTAAGGATGCTTTCCCTCACTTCCSAGCTATTAACACTAAACTGAACTCCATCTGTTCCATAATGTATAGAACGTTACTATAAAATAACTCTTCTCCTTATGTAGGAACAGTTGCATAAATTAAGTATTTAAATTAGCACCCTCTGGTTCTCATGGAAAGAAACCCTCACGTTCAGATGAAATCAGGACCCACTGCATGCACACTTGTTTAAGATTCAGCTAGCCTCCCACTTTGCCTTAATGGAAGTTTAAATAGAAAACAAAACAATATGGTCAAAGTTGAAGGTCTTTCAGCTACTACACCATCATTAAACGCAAGACCAAAACCTTTGCTTAAAGCTTTTGTATCTGCTTCTTCATAACAACAAAACCTAAAAGGAAGTTACGTGGAAAGAAATGAGGTTACATCCAAAAGGAGGCTTAGAAATTCTCACTGTGTATTGTAAGAAAACGTGTTGCTAATGCAAATGACACTTCAAAGCTGCTCTCTGTAAACTTCCAGGACAAGGTATAGAGCTCTGGCTCCTGGGAGAAACACCAAGTCCTCCCAGTATAATACTCTTAAACAGTTATCCAATTTGGAGTCCACTTCCAGACATGTTACTTTAGACCTAGTTACTACTCACCCAGTATGACAGAACAAACTGGTCAGGGCTCCAGTTCATTTTCCTTCCTTTCAGCCCGAAGCTATATCCCCACTCAGGCCCTAGACAGCAACACTCTCACGGCTGTCCAAGCTTTCACAAGTGCCAAAGGCACATAAATTGCAAGCAGGTGCCTGAGTGAAAGGTGAGTGGCAGGCAAGCACAGGTATTCTGCAAGTAAATTAGGAGTTAAACTTTGAGGGGAAGGAGAAAAACCTAAAAACGTATAGTTTATGTGTTTAATGGTCGGTAGCTGAAAGCTTGTGGGAAGGAAGACGAGCCTTGACCCCCTGTTTCTAGTGTAATTACAAGCATTGCAGTAAGTCCCAACAACAAACCAGTTCATTAGGAAACCCACTGGAAATCCTCTACCGAGTTTCATAAACAAAACAATTAGGCAAAGATTTCCAAGGACTCCCCCGGTCCTCGGCTGCAGGGCACRCTTTCTCTTTGCTCGCTTCCGTAACTCGCTTCCGTGACATTCTATACAGATTTTTGCGGGTAGAAATGCTGGGTAAGTGGCAAGTGGTTTTAGCTGGGGGAGTCAAATTTACCACACTCCACTGAAACATTTGAAACAGAGCATTCTGGTTTAATAAACAGTAGAACATGCTATGTGAAGTGCTTCACGTCAGGCAAATACAGTAATATCCCCACACTAATTCACACCAGGTTTCTGCTGATGGGTTAACACTGAGGCTTTGTGGGTTGGTTGGTTGGTTTTTTTGTAAAGCTATTTTGCAACTTTGGCCGAATTCTTTATTTTTCTTCTTCTTCTTTTACCATTCTGTAGACTACACCTGTAAGGTTGCTGACTGCTCCTGAATCTATCTCAAATATATGCAGTCGCTGGTCCTGCAAGACGAACACAAGCACGGGGAGGGGAGCAGCACAGGGGAATCACCTCAGTGGGGTCCCAAGTTGTGTCTGATAGAAAGCTGAAAAGACAGAGRAGGAAACGTAGTGCTCTCAGCAGCACTACGGAATAGGGATTCAGTGAAATACCAGTTCCTCTCTGTTTTGACAGGCTCATCACAGTACAAGGGATAAGACTACACCATGAGCACTTGCTAAAAGTCTACAGYGAACATCATTTGGGGGTTATCTCCTGCAGTTTATTCCTCTGCTTCATCAGACTTGCAGTTCGGCAAAAGAAGTCTAACTACCGAACACTTTTGTCACAGCAAGCACGTCATTTTGGCAGGTCAGCACTCTGTGTCCCTGCACTAAGCAAGCAGCTAGCCTGAGCATACAGGGCTTAGTGAATTCTACAGCTCTGAAGCGACAGACACACTAGACAACTCGTGCTAAGTGAGTAAAGTTATTCTTTTACCCTCCTGTTTGATCGTTTGCTTTTTATYCATTTCCTTGAAAAAGAAAACCTAATGCTGCAATGTACTGCACACTTGCAAACCAGTAGGTGAAATAATAAAATCCATCATTTTGTATCCCATGTACAGCTAGGAAAATCTATAGGCAGCTTGTAGAAACATGAATAATTATGTTCTGTGGAAAACGAAGTGCCRGTAACGAAAACAACAACCCAAGATTTGCTCCTAGCACACTATGGGGAACTCTACACCCTGGCAATGACAAGTATTCTTTAGCAACATTTTTCAAAAGGTTAGGAAGCTGAAATATAGTTGCTGCATCTCCAAACACTACAACCCAGAACCAGGGGAGAGTTGGTGGATGCATAAAAGAGGCAGGAGGCTGCATATCAATCCTAAGAGAAAAGTATCGCAACAATCAAGACCCCTCTGCAAACTACACACCCAATGAAGAGTTTCTAGAGAAAACRAGCTTAAAAATGAGAAGAGGCTGTTCACAAGGAAACTACTCTAACAGCACTGTAATAAAAAGCAGCCTTTATTTTTAAAACGTTCTCAATGGGTAATGAATGCTACCTTACGGTATGGCGAAGGAATTTCTGCGGAGGACGTCAAAAAGGAAAGGTACTTGACGACAAAGTCTGATGTGAATTCACAGCTATGTTACACTTTTACACTACCTTTTAGAGTTCAAACATCCTAATTTCTGCAATTCTTAAATGTAAAGCATTACTGTTTTTAGGTGGAATGTAAGATGGCCCCTGCTGTCGCCGTATCTAAGCCCCCAGGCATCGCCCAGGAAGCAATCCTGATGGAGCAACACCAGCTGCACAGGGAAGCGCAACGCCGAGGCAGCTTCTAAAAGGGATTTTTGATGGTCTCGCACTACCAGCATCCCTAAAGCCAGATGACCCCGAAGCCTCCACTCCTGGCACATGAGCGACTGGGGCAGGCAGACTTTATCAGGGACTCCCGYGTGACAAAGAAGTCAAACGGATAAGCCGCAGGGAGCACATTCTTCACATCGCTATTTACTGCGGCCACAAAGCACACAACTGCCTCAGCACCATAAATCACAGGGTCAGCGAGGCAGAGCGCGAACGGGAGCCCGCACCAACCCCGCGACAGCAGGATTTGGCAGGGTGGGGGCAGCTTTCCATTCCCGACGGCCTCGCCGTTTCCAGCCCAGGCTCCTGGACAGACCCCCTGAGCTGGCCAAACCAGTAAGCAGCACTCTAAGAGTCAGCAACAGTGTGGTTTAGACCTTACCTGTATACCTATTCAGCTAAGTTAGGCTCAGCAGTATAAATAAGCCTAGTCTTTTAAAACAGATCCTTGCCATTTCCGTACCCTCGGCGTTCCGACAAACTGAGCAGCGAGTTGCCTGGAGTCATCACTGCCCCCAGCTGCCTGCCTGCCCCAAGGCGGAAACGGCCCGTTTGCTCGGCAAATCGGGTCCTCAACAGCTAAAAATTCTGGATTTGAAATGACAGTGGCTCAGGTGACCCTTTTTCAAGGGCGGCACATCCGGAAGGGGTAGGCCACGTACTAGCTCAGCAATGCTGAGTTTTGAGTCTGTCTTGCAAAAAGAAACTATGGAATTGCTATTCCATACTAGAAGGTTTTTTTTTTTTTTTTTAAAGTAGTCTAAAAGTGTCTAATTAGAGTCAGTCAAGGCATACATACAGAGCAATGCAAAAGTACTACTCTGATTTCCCCCCCRTTTGAGAGACAAATTTTGCAGTACTATCAGTTTCAGCCAAAATGCCATGAATTTTATTTCTTGGAAAACAAGCACATCTTTTAAGAGAAAACCTACTAGCATCTGAAGAATAAAAAGAAGCAAGCTTCAATTTTGCAAGCAAAATTATATGCCAGGCAACCTTTAAATTACAAATGCTTAAAATGTAAGTTTGAGATATGTTATTCCAATATAACATGTACAAAAAAAAAAAAATGGCAGCAGAGGGTTCAGAAGCAATAAGCTATGTAAAAGACATACTCTGACATCTAAAAGGCACCTTTCTTGAAGACACCTTTATATACCCGTAAAACCTGGGGCGGGGGAAAAGCAGAAGAGTTATCGCCTCCCCCTTCTCCCCAGAGAAAGGACTAAGCAGCAGAGCGGGACTGAACAGCCTTGGAGCGGAGGTCGCAGCTAGGATGAGATGCAGGCTGCTTATTTCAGAACAAAATGCAGAATTTGGGCAGGCAGGGAAACTTGACCCCATTTTATATTGAGATAGATAATTCCAGCACTATCTCTGGAGTAAACAGGAGATAAAATGAAGGTAGGAAAATGTCAACCTATAGTAACACAGATGTTATCATTCAGGAGTGCCTGCTATTAATATAAAGGAAAGTGCAAGAAATTGTTCTCCTCCTATCCACTTATTTCCAGTCCAGTTTGCAAAAGAAATAGAAAAGCTGACCTGTGAGGTAGACTTAAATTTCTTATAAAATTACACACACTGAAAGTGCCTTTTTGAATAGGGGGAGACTTATAGGCCACATCGACTTCAGGAGGGACACTTTACTAAAACACGTGGCTTTAAAAGGCTTTAAAGGGGTTATTGGCTATGTATCTGACTAAGCAAGATCCTCCCACAAGTCTATTGACGGGTGCATCCAAGAAGTTTCAAAACAGAGTGAAGCAAAGCAGCAGCAATGCAGAAAGAACCGCAAAATGAAAAGGAAAAAAAAAAAAGCAATGGTAGGGAATGAAAATTATCATTCACTGCCTTTAATTCATCAGGCTTTCTTTGACAACCAAACAGAAAAAAAAACATGAAAAAGGATGGAAGACTAATGCCTGAAGAACTTCAATGATGGAAGTAGGAGGCAAAATATTTCTCTATTTTTTAGGCTCAGCCTTTGCAGGTAAACATTAACTACAGCATATGAAAATAAAACCATCTCTACTCAACTGAAATCTTTAAATCAGTAATGTTAAGGTCTAATGCAGAGAATTCAGATTACAGACTGACTCCCGAAATATTGTGCCAGCCCCAAACGCTAAGAAAAACCCTTCAACTCATTTCTTCTGGCTCTGTTTTTACTTGGCACACTGTAACAGATTGATATGCACGTTAATTAGATAGGACTACCTTAAAAACAGTATTTCCTGCCAGAGTTTGACCTCCCCGTGCATCATAGCAAGGAGTGTTGAAATGAATTACCATTAAGTATTTGGAAAGACCTAGTGACAGCACCCCAGGATCATCTATGGGAGCCCTAAGATTAACTGAAGGTCTCTCTCCCACTCCTAGACAAGTAACTGCCAGATGTGCTATTCAGCCACAGCTTTTCACAGAGATTAAGTGGAACAGGCAAGCTGTGGTTGGTCTCAAAGTCACCTTGATGGAAAGAAGTCAGTTGCAACACAAGGTTCCTTGAGGACAGATGGAGGCATTTACATCGACAGTAAATGGGATAACAGTTAAAGAGCTGTTAATTCTTATACTTCCGGGCACGATCTCCAGCTGTAGGCAAGATAGCTATTTCCCAGTGGTACACCACCATATAATTAGAGACGTGAAGTAAAGGAGAACGTTATACCCTTTCTCTCAATCTTAAGAGATTGACTTTTACTAAGAACAGAGAGCAACCAGTCCTGAGGATTTACTGACATCATGAGAGATGACACAAATTTTGTCCGTCACATATCAGGACTTAGTGTTGAGGCTAGAGAAGCAATTACCAGAAAGATGAGCAAATCAGACTTAAGAGGCAAGTCCCTGTTCAACTAAAAAGCTGAAACAAGAGCAGGACAAACCTAAAGGGAAAACTGGAGAATTCTACTGAACATTTGCAGTAACCTATACGCCAAAAATCATCAGCTATCAGATTTCCCACCTGAGCCTGGGACACACTAAGCAGATACAGGAGACATCTGACACAGATGAAGACACAAATTTATCTCTGTGTATTGGCTCTGKGCTTAGCTAAAAGAGACCTTTCGGTCAGGATGTTCATATGGTAACAGGCTACTTGTCAGACATGGTTACAACTCACATCTGAAGATGTGATACCAGTTACCACTCCCTAGATTACCATTAAACACATAAGCATACCCTTCCAGTTCCTTTAAACCAACCCTCCTAAGCAGCTCTGAAAGAGACTCCAAAACCTCTCCACTAGGTTCTTAAAAAGCTTTGAACTGAGCAGGACAACTAGTTTATTCACTTGAGTGCTCACTAAACCAATTTCCAATTGAATTTTTAAGCATCTGTTCATTCCTGCCACAAGTTTGCACGGATACAAGATACATTTATCCGCAATTAGTTGCCTGCACAACTCTGCAGCCATTGCTGAAGTGTTGATTTTCTGCTAATGCTGATGCTTGTTCTACAATTACAGCAGAACCAGTTTCTAAGAAGCTGATCATTAAACTTCACTTCGGTTATAATGTATTTTTACAGTCTAGGCAGGTTCCATTGTGGTTAACAGAACATTTCATCTATCCAGCAGGCAATTAGAAAAACACAGATAGAGCAGTGCTAAGGTAAGCCATTACCTTCCCATGTGAGCTCTCTCTTACTCTCTGCCATTCACATATATCATTGTACTCATAGGTCTGGGTAGAGCAGAATCCAAATTTAATCCCCAGAATAATGTTCAGGGCAACATTACAACTGGCTAATTTTGAACCTTGTCTTGTCACCAATCTCCTGAGTATCAGCAGGACAAGATAGCCCTATTGCTAACCTGAGGAAAGGCAGCCAGATCCAGTGAAGCAACAGTAGGTACTTGCAGTGTGCCACCTGGGCAAGAGTTTCCAAGAACTTTATAAATGAGAATATGACATGAGCAAAAACTGCTCTGATGTAGGCAAGTATAATCTAATTGTGCCTGAGAGCAGAGAAATCAATATAGCCATTTTTTAAATTTAGTAAACCTGAGGTAGTTAACAAAGAAAAGAAAAGAAAAAAAAAAATCACATATTCCTGGATTTCTCTCTCCACAAATCCTCTCTCTGCAAATGTGCAGGTAGCTTGAGTGTACACAGTCAGCTGATATTTCATGAAGCCCCTGTTTAACTTAAAATGAGATTTAAGCAGACCTTTTGCCCTTACAGTATAACAGCATTCATACCTCATCTGGAACCTGCTACTAAGGTATCAAAGGGTTAATTAACATGTATGCAATGCGTGATTTAGGTAATATTAAAAGGGAATCCGTGAACAGACAAGTGTCACTGAGTGCAATGGAAATAAATTGGGCGTCTCCTTCCACACTTCAGCTTGCTCTCCCCAGATCTGCTCAGAGCTCTCTATGCTGCTTGTTCAGTAATTTCACGCTACGCTGCTTAACAATGTAAGCATGGAGGCTCAATCTAAAACTGCACTTCCCAAATGTCACTTGTTTGTGAACACATGGCTGAGTCCAAAATTGCTTTTAATATTAGAGTGGTGCCTGCTGGCACTGCTGTAGTTAAGGGTCTGTCAGAATTTACATGATAAACCTCATTTTCTGGGGTGTATAACCATGACCATTTGCTACAGATAAACCTGGTATACAAGGTCACAGCAGACAAACATGATTTTTAAAATTTTCAAATCAAGTTTTCTTTACTGCAAAACTGATCTGAGGCCTCTTGAAGTTTTAGATTTTTCTTACTGCTCCTTTAATTCCAGAGCAAACTCAAATGTATGACTTCAGTTGCCATCGCTAGCTGAGAGAGCACGCTCCCTGAGCAATGGCATTTTCAGTCCTGTTCTAGAAGGCAAGTCTCCCACTCACACATTTGTATTTAACCAGCTAGTGGTTTTAAGCAACTCCTCATCCAAACAGACACCTACTTGGGTTGCCATTTTTCCGTAGTCAATCCACCGCAAAGTGGCAAAGTTAGTAGACTCAGCACAGTTGAAGCCGTGATTGAAGCCAGCATGGTAACCATAAGGAAACGTAATCATAAACTCTCCAGCTTCCTGGGTGATCTGAAAAACAAAAGTAATAGGAAGAGACACGCTGCAGATCAGTTGACATTGCAGTTTGAGAACAGAGACCTATTAAAAAACAACAACAAAATTCACTGAAAAGACATTGTCAGCTCTTGGCTAAAGTTAGATCAATGTCTTGTAATTGCAGAAATACTGAAGTAATTCTATTACGGAAAAAAGACAGTACAAAGGATGGAAGCAGCCAAAAGGTGTCTGAATTCTTCTCCGACTCACAGGCTGCGTTTACAAACAGGGTCCCAGGCTGCAGCATCCCAAAAGACCAACAAGTCTTTAGATCACGATCACTTTAGCTGACGGTAAGTCCAACTGTGTATTCCCACCACCAGGTTAACGGACTCAAGTAAACTGGATTTCCCTCCCAAACACACGCTTGCTGTTGCAGGGTGCTACCTTTCACTGTATTTACTTCCCCACCCTTATGGGCTAAGTCTTATTCCCATTTGTTCACCTGTAAATCAAGTAACCTAAAAATGACAGCCCACTGTTTGTCTACTTAAGTAGAATTAAAACAGCAATAAGCACTATGGACGTTATTCACATAAGGAGGTTTAAGAAGTTTAAAAACTCTGCAGATGATAGCTGTAATCATAAGCTAATCAATTCCTGCCTCTTCTAGAAAAGCCTCTTTTTACAACTTATGAAGAGATGATGATGTTGGGGAAAAAGGAATCTAAAGAGTACTAGCACATATCATAAAAATAACTGGCAGTGATATAGTGCTCTTACAGCAATCCTTCCAGTTCCAGCTCTCCAGCTTGCAAAAGCACGTGACAGCACCTCCCTTTTACAGATAGGGTGAAGTCAGATTTTGCCTCTTTCCTGGTCTTTATAACCCAGAAGTGTTGACAGACCTTTCATAACAAGCAGTCACACGACAAGCAACTACACTTGGATTATTTCCCATCGGTAGTAACTCACAGCAGAGCCGGTTAGAGCCTACAGGGAATTCAAAGAACTTACACCTCTTAACACAAGAATGGGTCCAAATAACAAATGGTAAATTAACAGAAGCTCACCCACGAGGCTGGACCAGCACCTAAACCTGCCACTGCTATTAACATCAGCAGGATAAAGAAAAAGAATAAAAGCTTATATCATGATGCAAGAAGCTCTTGCAGTATTTCTGGAGGAGAGGTCCTGAAGCCTGGCCTGCACCCAACTTCGTGGAGCGTTCTCCCACCCAGCCCTTCCATAAATCAAAGCAGAGCGGGAGACTGCTAACTTCAGGAGACTGAAAGATTATGTTTCTGTCAGGAAATCTACATCCTGGTGTCTTCATTTCAAGCCCACAGTGTATGTCCTCCATGTCACTGCTGTCAACATTATCCCTACAATAAATTAGAAAGCACTCAAGATGATGGATAGGCCATGCAGAAAAGTAATAACTATTGAAGGAAAGCCAGCACAAACTGCCACTCATGGAGAAAGCCCTAAATTTACTGACTTCTGCAAGCTCTTGCAGAATAAATGGAGAAATCAATAGGAGATTACAGAAATACACATTTTTAATTATTAAAAAGCCCTAGTATTGATCTGCCTTTCTTTTTTCCAGAAGTAAATACCATTACAGAGATTTATAAATGCGTGCCTATTCACTTCATTGAAGTCTGCCAAGAATACAGATGAAGGGGTCCTATCTCTGTTTCTAAAGAAAATGACACATGTTCACTGTCCCTGAACAATAGTGATCCTCCTTCAAAAGCTACTAATTCAGGATAGGAGTTATTCAGATTTAGGTTGCTCAGACTAAAGAGATCTCCTCCCTTTTACATTTAAAATGTCCTTCCAGAGTGCCATAGAGAAGAAAGAAGCTATCACAGAAAGACTAATTTTCCCCCCACATTCTGAAAATCAGGATTAGGAGTTATATTTCTTCAATTAGGATGTTAATAATCCCCCTTTCTTTAAAAAATGAAGTTTGGTTTTGAAAATAGTATTGTCCTCTACACGTACACTGGTCTCTCCTGTTTTTGAAAAAAATTCTGAGACAACATCCAATTCTTAGCTCAGGACAGGCTGCCCTTATTTTAAGAGTTTCTATATGTACCAAGTATGGAAGAGATGCTAGGCAGGAATCTGCAAATAACCCTCATGTCACAAATCAAAAGGTTCATAGTGGGAAGCCTAGCTAAGTGGAAAAGTCTCGTTACCAGGCAACAAATTAAAAGCACCCTAATTTAAGCCATTTTGTGTGCTATCCCTGTTATTATATAGCCTAGTAAAGCTGACTTAGGATAAACTTGGAAGAAAAGCTTTCCTCTACTGCCATTTTACAAACTCTTGCTACTCTGGCTGGGTTATCGATCAGAAATCACTTAGTATATAATTACTAGTCAATGTGACTTTCCTCAGATACATGGAAAAGCAAACACATAACAATATATCACGATGGAGGAAAATATGCCCATCTACAAAATTCAAACATTTGGAGTCTTGCACAAATACTGTTTTAAGATTTCCTTTACGTTCTGAGCTCTGAGAGACAAGAGTACTGCCCAAATACGCTGCTTGAATGAAGAGCCAGAAGTTAACTCCCATTTCCTACCCTGCTCCATTCTGCAGGAGGAGCACGGCCCTGGAGGGTCGCAGAGCGAACCTCACTTGGAACGCCTAGTCCGTACAAAGAGGTCCCTTTTTATTAGCATTTTCAGCATCATCTTTAGATAAGCAGGGATCACTTTTTAGGCTCCGTTCATGAAATTATTATATCCCCTATGGCTTCTGGCTGCACAGCTTCATAGGGAAAACACCACAAGACGACACAGCATTCGACTGATACAGAAGCAGAAGGAAAACTCTCTTTACTTTACCATTTAAGTCCCATTCAGGCTATTAAATAAGGATAAAGTACATACAGATTTTCAGAAGATCACTCCGGCTGCAGATTTTGTACTCTTTTCTGAGTGTGGTTGGGATAGAGAACATTTTAACTGCCTGTCAAAAGTCATTCCCAAGAGGGATGGCTATGCATTAACTATCACTATCATATTCCAATCCACCCATCTACTCTTCCAAAATTTGTAAAGTGAATATCCTTACCAAAAAAAAAAAAAAAAAACACCACAATTAGGTATTTTCATTAATATTTTCAGTCACGTGTAGCAGATATCCATGTTTTTATACTTGGGAATTAGGCTCCACAGATAGATTACAAGAAAAATGGTTTGTTGCTCTCTATGAACAATTCAGTATCGACCATCATGTGCAAACTAGGCCAAGTCTAGCTGCTGATGTTGAACCATAAGCACCACATTGCTTTGTGCAAGTCTCCCCTGCACTGACAGCAAGCTCATCTGACAAGCCAGATGATCACACTTCAAATTTCATTCATCACAGCCTTCCACTAGGAAAAATGAAACAGTCTCTGGAGCAGTAAATTGAATGAATTCATAGTTTTTATGCTATAAAAGAGCCAAGATCTTTTATTTCCATCTCAAAGAATCACTAGGCTCATCAAATAGATGCTATATTTTTGTCTCAGGTGCACTAACTCTAGCAAAACTGCGTTTTAAAAAAAACAACAATCAGAACTCATGAGTTCTTATTTAGAGAAAGATGGCCATAATTCCTACAGCTGATGACGCAAAGGGGATGGGGAAGGACCAAATCAGTTTGAATCTAGCATTCTTTGACACTCTCTACCGGAGTTAGAGTCCTGCTACCTCAACCTCAAACCCCCTTCTCCCACCCCTCTCCCAGGCAGAGTCACACCTTCAAAAGCTGTTCTTAACCCTTCTGGCAGGACGAGAGCTCCGTATGCGGATAACGCACAGTAGCAGCAGTAGTCTGATTCTGCACAGATACTAAATCCTCGGTAAGCATGTTTGGCTGAGGAGATTTACTTCTTGCCAGAAAACTTTTAAGAATAAGCATATTAAAGCAATCATACCAAATAAATATGATCCTGTGTTTCAAGTAAAAGGACTTAAGGGATTCATGGATCCTTACTGGCAAAGCTTAGTCTAGAAAGAATGCTCTCGCAACAGAGAATCGGCATGTCTAACTCTCGCTTGTGGTTCATGCTGCATCTGGCATGAAAATGCAAGTCTCTATTCCAAGAATCATTGATGAGTTATGCTGCTTATTGATAAGTCATAGCGTCTCTATTACGGTTCACCTTTCTCTAACTGGAGACACTCCCTGACTGACAAAGTAACAGCGCTTTAGTCARTTCTAGCAAACAGTTTTAAAAGTACTTTACAAAAAGTGGCTCAGCCAAACCACAAATTCTCATTTATAAGCAGCTACTCTGTTTAAACTGATAAGATACATTCAGCATCATAATGCATTTGGAAATCAAGCAATCTGCTCCCCAGCTGCTTGCACTAAACTGTTTCCTTAAGATGGGTGCGGTGTTTTGTGCACCTCAACAACTTGCCAGTGTCTCCGAAGCATCTTCGTACATACCCGGTCAAAAGGAATGCCGTACTTCTTCAAGATCGAGGGCGAAATAAGGGTCATCTTGTGACGGAGGAAAGCATCGCATCCCTGAGAGCTTCCTGGAAAAAATCCTGTAGAGACATTAAAAAGAGGAGTATCACTATAGGAATATTAAATCCCACCATTATTTAATCAGAAGCAAGCTAACTAAATGAAAATCTGCCTAAATATTTCATACAGATCAAAGCAGTAGATGTATAACTGAAGACATCAGTAATTAGGACATCCCTCTTTAAGATACTACACAAATGTTGTGACAAAAACTTATACACTGAGGCACCTAAAAGTCCAAATTCCATTCAAGTTGAGATTTAGCATCTAAATCTTCTTATGCATCTGGGAATAAGCAACTTGGCCAAAATCTCAGTAAAACCCTGGCAAAGTAAGAAACAGAACCTGGCGCTCTCACGTTTTGGCTAGCACCCTAACTCCTGAGCCACCTTTCCTCTGAATACGGATAAGGCAAATCTCGCAAGCATGCACAATCTACTCCGAATACTGCTGTGCCCTATTTATACCTTCTCTGATGGGCATCTATCTTATTCTTGGGAAAGTAAGACAACCCATAAGATTCCAGACCATTCTGCCCTACATACCACCCTAAAGAAAGAAAGAAAAGAAAAAAAAAAGCACGCAAATGTTAATATACAGTCTGAAGAAAGAAATGAAACAAAACATATCCACCTCCATTACAACGCAATACAGCAAGAGGGACACTCATTCGCTGGCCACAGCAGTCGCTCATGAGTCCGGCAGACAGTATGATCCCACTCAGACAGCATCTCTTAACACTATGAAGTGCAAGTTCAAACACAGCTACAAGATCCAAACTGAGTCATTAAAACAAGTCACAATAATTAATAATACTAAAATTGAGCTAAAAATTTGATGTCAACACTTCCCTCCCCAAAACATCAGCCAGACACATTTTAATATGCTCGGTTCTTCTACTCCACGTTTTGTACTGCAGAACAAAAATGACCATTTTATGCTAGTTTCTATGCAAACCCCCAGAAGGGATTCTGATGGGGAACACCACAAATTCAAGGTACCATTCGGTAATAAAGCAGAGTCAGTCTAGCTGTTCTTTGCAAACAAGCAAGAATTCTGCCACCGTAACTCCCCTTACACTTGCTCTAGTGTTCATCAACTCCTCACTGAGGCAATTCAACTGGATAACCATCCAAAAACTAACCTAACAAAATAAGTTAGTAACTTTCTGACCATTTACTAGGTTGATTCAGCTCAGCAGAGAGTCTTGCAAATCACACAGCTACCAGAAGGGAGGGAAAAACCCATGCACAGCCAGGAGCAGGGGAATAGAGAGACTTCGCCTTTTGGCTATTGGATCAGTTCAGCTGTCTCATTAAATTTCCTCCTAAAACAAGACTACTCAGATTTGTCACATCTCTGGTCTCCTGTCCTTTATCTTTTCGGACTTACCAACATAACAGTGCTGTGTTCAAGACTATGCATTCCACTCCAAGTAGGTGATTCAATCAACAAATTATGGGTTGCAGGGATTAAAAAAAAAACACCACCATTTGGGAAAAAAATTACCCAAGCTCTGAAAACAAAACTAATTGATGGGACATAATGGAAGGGGTATCAGAAAGTACAACGGATTACTGTATTCCTGGTTTTCTTTTCTTTTTTTTTTTTTTTTTACTAAAAGCTTTTCAATTAAAATTATGACTGCCTGCTACCCAGTCTGTCGTCCCTCTCTGCAGTTCCTCTTTTTAATGCACAGTTTAAGTGGCTCTCATTAAAGCTACTAATAAAGAAGCACATTTTAAGTGATTAGCACCAATAACATGGCAACACATTAACATTCTCTCCATGGGCTCCACAACTCTCCCAGTGAGCCCATTTACAGCTCAGCTATTCATTTTCCATATTAATTGCACATGCATTTCTCCATATTGAACTTCTTCATAGTATAGACCATTGACRCACAGGATAGGAAGAACGGCTAAGAAGTGATACTGCTTCACTGCCATTTCAAAACACCTCCCAGTTCCAACTTCCATAAGCTACAGAGCAAAAGGAAAAAACAGGCTCAAAATAAAGACCAGATCATTGGGAATTTGCTCTGGTTTCCACATTGCCAACCATGAATAAGCCTCGAAACTTGACCGTCAGTAGAAATAAGTGACGAACAGCAAGAGACTTATGCAACATTGCTCACTTTAGAATCTGGTGTGATATTCCAGATTCTATGTAATGTGCATTGTTTGAATTTACTGACTTTTTAATAGATGAAATGGTAACTTTTATAAAACCTGACAAATGACTCACCTAAATTGCACAGACCTGAAGTAGTAAATGCAGCACTTTCAAGCAATAATTTTCAATATTACTTGTATTTAGTGTTCATGACTTTTAGTGACCAGGAAAACAATACCGTGATGCCCTAGGAAGTTTATATTCATTTCTTCTACATTTATCCTGCACAATTGATTGCTCCCTTTAACACTCTTCCCTTTTTACTGAAGTATGAAACAGTCAATGGCATGTCAGCCGGTCACCAAGAAATTTTAATACTATGAATTTGTCTACCTTCTGGAAGAACTGTATCAGAACATTTTTGTTTTGCATCAGAATACAGTCTTCCATATTCTCCTGCCTGCTTCTGCTGCACTAACTTCAACAACAGATTAAACCATTAAAGTATGCCTCACTGAAGATGAAACAAGTAGATTTTGAGTTAATTATCCTGGGGCAGGAGCTTTTTTTAGCTGGGCAGCTCTTGGAACATTTGCAAGTGCATGGAAATAGCAACAACAACAAAAAAAACCTAACATAACATCAACAAATTAAAAAATATGTATTTCTGCAGTCAATCATCTTCCCTGAAGYTTCTAGCGTTACCAACTAGAAATCAGCACAAGTGCCAAAGAGGGAGCGCCGAGCTCTGTGCTCCCTGCTCGCACTGAGGGTGGGTGGCAGCTTACAGGGTGCCCTCGGCAGGGAGCCAGGCGAGAACGGGCACCCAAGGTATTCAGTGGCCAAGGCTGGCGCTTTGTAAGGCCAAAAATTTACAGACAGCCTGATGAGTGGTGGAGGCTCGTCAACAGCTAGAGCTAGCCCTGCTCCCTTTTTTTTAAGGCAAGGAACTTTATTGTGCTGGTTAGAGGAAGGAGAATGAGGCTAGAAAGGAAAGCACTGAATACATGCACCATTACGCATCGAAGTGAACTGCGCTAACCGTTCTCCCTGAATATTCTGTTAGCAAATTTGTAAGCACTTTTCTAGTTAAGATGCTCCAAAGTAATCAATACTAATACTGTATATGTAACATTTACAATGCAGGAAGCAAGGATACTTTCTGCAAYATCTTTTCCCAGCAGTGTGTGCATACGTGTGCGTGTAGGGAGGGTATCACAAAGACCCCACAGCCTGCTATCCACACAACAGGATCAACGGAGTTCTCACTGTGACAAACCACACATTACGTACGGAAGAGCAGGATGGGTCTCTTATTAAATTCATTTCCTAGACAATGGAAGAGTTTAGACTCAAAGCCTCAAGATTAAAGTTTTTTCCCTCAATTTTAGCAAGGGCCTTGGTGTGTCAGCAGACCGAGGCTTTGAGAAAACAGCTGCCCTGATAGGAAGTGTTCACAGCTCTTCTGACAAGATGACAAGGTTTCYGACTCCGAAGCTATTATACCAACGCAGATTGATCAAGTAGTTCTTGTGAGAGTAAATTATAGCAGCCAGTTAAACATCGGTTCTTTAAGTCCATTTACAATCAAGGGTGGGGTTCTCCTCTCAAACGCTTCACGTTTCACTAAGGACGTACCCAAGTATTTGTCCAACCACCACTACCAAAGGAGGAAGCAAAGCTTACCTTTTGCCAGCCGTTCCAATCTCTTGCCGTGTTCTGGAGGTATGGCATACCTAGGAAAAAGTTAATACATAAGAAAAATAGTATCATATTCCAACCTAAAAACAGTGAAAGAAATTTTTAAAAAGGATAGGAACAAGTGTGGTAACAGCTTTCAGAATAGCACTCTTGCAACTAGTGGCTGGAAATAGAAACCAAAATTTTAGAAGTCTCAAAGGTATCAGTAACACATGGACAATGATAATAATACATGGAAGAAAGCCAGAATTTTAATCAAAATCCTTTGATGCTTTACATAATGTGTGTTATTTTCTTGTGACTTTTTTTTTTCAGCAGCATCACAGACTTCACACAGGACTTCACAAAGTAGAAGGAGAGCTGAGATGACAAAGTGATGATACAGCACTAGAAAACCTAGAAATAAATCCATATGGGGAACAGCAGACTCGTTTTCTACAGGAAAGATACCTGCAAAATGAAACTATGAGGCCATGCTGAAGATTAACACATAAGAAATTTTAGATGGGTTGAGAAGATGAGAAGGAGGAGTTATATATGTTGATATATCTAAAGGGAATGAAGATAAACTCTTTCAAAGAAAAATCTGTGTAGATCTTTGGCTTTATTCAGAAAAAGTAAATATTCTTCACAACAGCTGAAGCAGTAGTGAATTATATCATCTGATGTGAAATTTAAAGAATTAAACTATTAGGTAATTTTCTTGCTGAGGTGAGCAAAAAAAACCCCAGTGTCTTCTGAAGAAAACAGCATTAAAGGAAACAGTGAGCAACTTCCACACTTTTTTAAAGACAGTTTTGTATGATTAGTGTAAAGAGAGTGCCAAGAAATTTGTGTGAAAACGAGTTGTTTTACTAGTGGAAAGTATTGAATGTAATTCTGGAAAAACAATCAGCTGCCTAAAGTCAGGCAAAATTCCACTCGAGATATCTTCCTGTGATCATCAGAAAACGGCAACTGAGTTCTATTTCTAAAACAGTTCTGCCACGTGCACAGCTAATATACTAAGTTATGGGAAAAATAAGTCTGGTCATTGCCACCGCTCAGAAGCCTTCCGCTGTGCTCGTCTGTGCATGCAACATCTCACGACGGCTGCATATGTGTTCAGCTGACTCCAGAACATCAGGGACAAGAGATGAGCTCTGTTTTCTTACAAGCAATTTGGACACTTGAATGTGCTTTAACACAAAGACATTAGAAACAACTTAAAAAAAAAAAAAATCACAAAGAACACTCCTGGTGATTACAGAAATGGTGCTGTCTGACCTTTTTTTAACAGAGATGAGAAAAGTTTCCAATGGCTGGGCTTTTTTTCATAAATTGTTACTTACCTTACTGCTTTTGAGTTACACTGTCTCAGTATTCACAAAGGTTAAAATGAGGTGTTTAAGACTTTACAGGTTCAAGATATAATGAGGCAACTGTTTTACCAGGATGACACATAATAATGTCAGAGGAATTTTGTAAGTTACTGCTTACATACTGCATCAAATTAAATGTGGCTCTTTGATATTATTTTTGGTCAAAATCACATAAAATTTTGCAAAATGTCATTTGTGAGAACGACATTTATTACTGATTTTAACTTTTGATCAGTATGAGTAATGAAGAACACTTTTTTCTGTTATTTTCAATAAAGATGTCAAAAATCAYCACCTCTCATTATAACAAGCTGAAAACAGGAGATCGTAGCAGGCAGTTGGACAATCCCAACAACAGGGAAATAGCATTGCTCTGCTTATGGTAGGATCTCTTAAAATACACCCAATTTCAGAGGATTTTCAGCTAGTCCCCTTGCTCAAACTTCTGAATTTATAAGTCAAAAGTTTATCTACAATGTAAGGAAAAATACAGAGAACTCCCTTCCCATATTCTTTTTGTCTGAAATCAAAGTAAATATACCTCTTGTGATCTGGCAGGTTAGAAAGGATAACAAAGGAAAGAAATCATACATAGGATGCTTCAAGATTTAGACGTTAAGCCRATTTAAACTGATGGCTTAAAAAAATCTAAAGGAAAACACCATGTAGCACCTAATCTTATAAAATAATAAATATAGTAATGTGCTCCCAACATCCTCTGACCAAAGTTTGACAGTGCCTTAAATTGCATAATTATCAAAAAAATTCAATTTCATTTGTCTTGGACAAAGCCAGTAGCTTTCATTTTACAAAGACCATTCATCACTCACATAAATGTGATAAAACTAATCCCGATCCAAAGCTCCTTTGTGGGATTAATGTCCCTTAAAACAGGGAAATGAGACATTCCATTCCTTCTGGGAAAAATGCTGAAGGATTGGGAAAGAACTAATTTATGGCTACAAGGCTGCTGATGATTAATGTAATATCCCCAGTCTACAATGCAACCTTCACTTAATTAGTGCCTGTAATTGGGAGTTGTAAAGATAAGATTAATTGAATCTTGAGGATGTTAAAAGTTTAATACATTGGAACATGGTTATTGTGTTATCTGAAACTGCAGACTGCAAGAAGCCAAGCTGAGTTTTAAAGAATGGTTCACGGAGAGGCAAAGAAAAAGGACTGCCTTGGATAGGCACCAGCAAGACAGGAGGAATTTCCAGCTTATAAGAACGAACTACATGTAATAATATACAAGTCAAAACACCCTACCACAGAACAGACCCGCAGAGTAACAGCTGGTTCCTATTTTAAAAATCAACTTTTTTGTTTGGACCAGTCTTTTAGAAAGTAAAGCCTATATATCCTTATAGATTCATTCTTGGGAATTCACAAAATTAACTCCAGAAGAGCATTAAAAGTAGGTCAAATTCTGCTTTAAGTTACACTCACAAATCTGACCAATTTACATAGATATAGGCAGTAAAGAAAGAATTTGGGCTGCTATTTAAGACCAGTGAGGGAAACAGAAGGCTTCTGCAAGCACGGCAGAGATTGAGCTAGCTAGCTCTATATGATCAGACATAAAATGATTGATTATAAGGTAGCATAACAATGGAGGTGACATGGAAAGATTAGAAATTGCTGTGATCAAAGGGGTACTGTAATTGAGCATATAAGCATCCACAAAGGGCTGGCTTTTGTGTACGACCTTATGGTATCACCCTCCTGCTTTCACTATGAAAGATGGCCAGGTACTTATTAGGGACAAAATCCCTGATAGAAGGAGCCGACAGAAYGCTGTCATTCAGTACGATTTGTTACCATCCCTCTTGTGCCCACAGGTTGGGGCTTGGATCAACAGCTA
Organism: Apteryx rowi; assembly: GCF_003343035.1. Classification (NCBI taxonomy): domain Eukaryota; kingdom Metazoa; phylum Chordata; class Aves; order Apterygiformes; family Apterygidae; genus Apteryx; species Apteryx rowi. The sequence continues at coordinate 188,760 of NW_020448908.1, read as the reverse complement.
AATATCTTTAATTCCAGAGACAGCTGCCAAAATTACGCATGGTAAAGCATTTACAATATATATTTTCTTTTCTACATGCATCATTTTGAATACTTCAGGCTTTTTTTTCTTTTTTAAACTGAATAGTCATGGATCTTCTTCCTTTAGCATCTCAGCCCCAATACTAAAGGTAGTTTGTTTGCTCTAAAACAAACACTCCCTGCCAAAACCCTATGAAAATCTTAAAAAACACCCTACCAGATTGCATGTAAAACTACTTCCCTTATCTGTCCCATTTAGATCACAGCATCAATGTACTCCACCACGGAGACATAGGAAGAGAAGAAAAAGCACCTGAGAACAAGCAAATAAATGCTGGAATTTTTAGATCAGTTGGCCAAAAGAGATCACAATATCCATTAAAGATCCTGAGCTGGGCTGTARATAGAAGAAAATATCAGCCTGACAACTACCTGATACTTCACCAGTCTAACAGGAGCAGTTTTGTGACCTCCTGCCGCCTGCGTAGAACTGAATTAGGAGTAAAACAGGCCTAACTTTGACTCAGCCTTGAAAGGATGCTTCTTTAAACCACAGCAGAAGATGGATCAAAGATTTTCCATCGTCCCAAACAGCCACCAAACCAAAAGAGAAGCCATGTATAAACTATTTGAACAGCCCTTAGCAAGAACAAGCTTTCTATAGATGCCTGCTGCTTCAGAGAACACATCTGCAACAGCCAGCAAGAAACACAACAGTGTCAAAAACACTAACCTGAGACCCTGCCTCAAGAGCAGAATCTGTCCCTCCTGCTTCAGCTACGTTCCCTGCTGAAAGCCAAGTCTCCATAAACAGCACTAAACGAGCAACTGTTTGGAGGTGTAGCAAACTCCCAGGAAACTGGGCTTGCAAACAAAAGAAGAGACTATAGCCTAGTAAGCACCTTTCTGAGCCAACCTTCCAGTAGTTGACTGAAGCAGAGTGCCAGATTTAACCTGAAAACCCGCCACTCAACAATACGTTGGATTATGGCATGAATAACCTGTGCTGCTGCTTTGCCAGAGAGCACAAGATTCCTGGGAGGGGAAAAAAAGTCTCAAAATAAAGAAATTACAGCTGTATGACTCAAATGTCATCTTACCCTGAAGTCAACAATGTGCAAGTAATATACTGATCATTTTAAATTACCTTTTCCTTATCTTTTTACTAAAACAGGAGCAAGAAGGCCCCTGAAATAGATTAAGTATCAGTTAGAGAAATCTAGAACTTACTGTTTTAAATAAGAGATTTTCAGCTTCCAAAGTTGTTTCACAAAAATCTAATTCCAGCATATCTGATAACTACTTCAGGGTAATTTTCAGGAGTTCTACAGTATCCTCAAAAAATGGATTCTGATTTTAATTACCAAGCTGCAACATAGCAGACTAGAAGTTCTTTGCCCCAAAGCTACAAACATGTTAAATTAGCATTTCCATAAAGTGGTAGCTTGCTTTTGTTGACAAGGAGCAAGTTTAACTGGACGGTCCCCTTTTTTATCCTTAATACAAAAGAAAGATCCTTCCTATTTGCCATAAAGGATGTCATTAATAGTGTAATTTTCTTGGTGTTTTGTTTATTCCCCTGAAATGGCTTGATGGATGCAGATAATTATCAGACTATAAAAGCTAGCAAATGTGCTATTTTCTATCGCTCTAAATCATCAAACAAATAAAGTGTGAAACAGCATTTTTGAATACAATTTTCCCCTCTAATGGCTTAGAATTATTATCAGGAACAATGAAAATAAGCAAGCAAATGTTTTGTGAGTTAAGAATTAAATGAGTGTGTCAGTAAAAAAGAACAGACAGGCCATCCTGGGATACAAGAACCAGTTCAGAAGCCACTGCAAGATGACATAACAGGGAACTCGCTACTGCTTTTAGCATCAGGTGGTCTTCAGGGACTTTTCAGGCTAGCTTAGATCCTGTTCTCAAGGCTGCCTCTTCAGTGGAGGGTGGAGAGGGAAGACAATTTAATTTTGTCTTGTTCTTGGCCACTGAAAGCTATTAAAAATGTTATCCACAACAAAGCACTGCTGCCTCAGGCAATCCTCAGCCTGCTCATGCTCTCTCCACCTTAAGAGGAACTATTTGCACCTGAAGCAATCCATTAGCTTCTGCGGAGCACCAGCCATCCTTTCCCTTAGTTCAACCTTCCCTCCAAGCTTCCAAGACCTCTCCTTGCTACAGTTGTGACACACACGTGCAAAGCTTTTGATAGGTACAGCACCTTGCCTCCGCCGCTCCCCGCACGTCAGCAACTCAGCCTCCCCTTGCAGCAACCCAGAGGAATTGAGCAGCGATCAGATTACTAAATCTCACGCACCCCTTCTCTACTGGAGATTGCACACCACGGGCAGGAGGTTCAACCGCAAGGCTCTGGAAATGTCACTGCGGTCTGACTCGCGTTAGAAGGCAGGAAAGTTAATTTCACAGTGTCTGCACAAGGTCTGGCCAAACAGGGCCCACACAGTTTAACATGCTATAATTACTGAAATAAGGAACAGAAACTAAAAAGAGAACAGCACATTTAAAATGCCTAAGACCATGTGTCAAGCTGGGGGTTAGTTATCTGTCTTCGAAGCAGATTTAGTTGTGCCAAGAATATTGACCCTCTGAAGATTCAAATGCCAACCTGCTCGCAGTGGTGACAGGCAGAATAAAAAGCTATTATTTCAATCTCCGTAAGACAAAGTGTGTCCATAAATGCATAATCTGAACCCTGACCTTCAACATCTTTAGCCCCAGTAACAGCAGCAATGCCTCCAAAGAAAACTCTTTAGTCTATCAAGAATATATATTACCCAACAGAAGCCATTAAGAACCACCACCACATACCAAGTAGTCCTTCATCTGCAAAAAAATCAAAGTTCATACCCTGCTTCTGAGGCCTACTTTTTCTATACAGTAAAATAGTTATAATACAACACCTCCTAGCAGTGTCAAGGTAAAGCCCAAAGCAACCACAGTAGTTTTTCCACTTTTCTTTTCTAAGCTAGCTTTGCAGCCTGTCTGAAAAAAAGACATTTCAACAAAATTAATGGATTGCTCCTTCATCAATAGCATGATCACTGTCAGCTCCATACCCTTCACAGTCAGCTCTTTTTCTCACTTTTATTTTCCTCCATGTTTAACAGCCCTTCATCCTTCCCTCCCTCCCAGTTTGTTAAAAGACAGAAATTAACTCCCTCTCTTCTTCGCATCCATATCAGAGGTTATCCAACAGTGAATTTGCCTTAAGCCCCCAGTTTCACTTCTCAAGATCACCATGTGGAAAGGAAAACCGCTGGCCTCCCTCATCTGTCCCCTTCTGCTGTGGCTCCTTTGCATCAAGAACACAAACACTTGCTCTGGAGATAAGATCGCTCACGGATCAGAGAGCTCCTTGTTCCTAAAAAAGAACCTTTATCAAGTGTCTGCAGTTTTATCTTTAATGGATCATTTTACAGGACAATAGATGATGGAATTCAGTATCTTTAACCAGCAGCATCAATGATTTCAAATAATGACGTTTTTATTGAAATACACATAGGGAGAAAGATAAACACAGAGGCTTGGGAGTATCTGCTCAAAAAGCCATAATAAGGAGTAAATAGGTAATGACAGAACAAGATTACAACCACACAAACACACCAAATCAACCTGCCTTTTAAAGCTCAAAGAAAACGAGCTCTATAGACAGCTGCTCAAATAAGATCCTTTGGGAACCAGGACAGGAGGAAAATCAGGACAAAACCTGCTCAGAAAGGGCCAACATAACAGCAAACATTTTCGGCACTTATACCTACATACCTGTGTACCACGGAGGCTATTTCATGTGACAGGACCACTTTTCTACAAGCACAGCTGGCTGACTATCAACACTATTACCAAGCATGAATATGAAGAAATAAAAAGCAATTGTGGTCTTAGCAGAACAGCGTGCGAGATGAGAAATTTCTTCCTTCCCTTAAGAATCTGCAACTTGTGAAATTGCAAACTCTCAATCATTGTCCAGTAACATTAGGCAGAATATCTCAAGTCACTCTGGTGCAAGGTTTGACTCTAATCTTCCCACAGCCAATCCATACGGATTCCACGCCAACTTGTGCCAAGCATATACTGCTGATAGCCTTTTTTAATGCTAACGTTGCCACGATCTAGAAATAATATCTAAAGGAGACATTAACTTCAAGAAATGACATTAGACAGCATCTTTTGCAAATTCTATTCCTAGGGCAATGAGAATTTTCAAGGGGGCACCTGAACTAATAACTACAAGATCTGCACAGTAAGACAACCACACAATTGGCTACTTTTGCACTGTTTCACTAACCTAAAAGTCACCGAATAGGTAAAGAAGGATTTTACCAGAACTCAAGTGCAATTTTTAAATGCTGTTTTAAAACAGGGGGGTTGATATGAACAGCCATCTGCTCTTGGAAAGACTATCAATGTAACAGTTCAGTAAGCTTCATAGCAACAAATGCCAAACATGAAGCACAAAATTAAAAATCGTAGTGGAGCAACTCTCTTTCCATATATAGAAAATAATCCTGTAGTCTACTTCTGCATGCAGACAGTGAATGAGCACTATGGAGAGGGTATTTTACTAAGAAAAGGTGTTTTGGGAAAAGCATTATGAAATCATTTATTCATTCAGTTTGGCCAAGAAGATAATTAGTATACAATTCAACAGAGATGGATGGCTACAACATTCATCCTCTTGCCATTCTCTGTTATTTGTTTGGAAGAACCTGTTCATATCACATGTTTCCTAAAACTCATAATCAGATTATTAATTACCCATTGCTTTTTGTAGCGGATACTGTACCGCTATAAACTGCAAAGATTATGCTTCAGAGACCTTACATTCTTTAAAAAAAAGCCCTATGTAACTGGAGAATCAAGGAGGAAAAAATGTAACCAGGCAGCTGATTTCAGTACCTGGTACAAATTCCCTCTAGTGCACGTAGACACGCACAGACTCTCCAGCTGCCTGCAAGTGTCATTGTGAGCCAGCTAGTTAGCAGCAGGCATCAAGCTAAAAGAGAAAACTTCAAGAGAGAAATGCCAGGATTTTATATTCCAAACCATGAGAACCTTGTTCTTCTCCATTAGGAAACTAGTACCTCTGCATTATGGACAACAGAAGGCCACTGTGCTGCTTCTTTAACTCTCAGTAGCACAGAGATGATTTCGTGCATGTGCATACTGATTTCTTTTTTAAGTTGTATGGAATAAGGAGTTAATTCAAGTGCAAGAGAAAATCCCAGAATAACATTTCCTTCACTGTCAAATGAGTTATACATCTTTGCCCAGACTATACGCACGAGAACACATATCGGAAACCTGCAGTATGAATGACTGAGAGATTTGGAAAAAGAATTTGACCTGAGGCTGCAATCTTTGTGCAGGGAGCAAAACAGCGTTACCTGCGCTTTGCAACATCCCCATAGTAACAGCATCAAATCACTTACTGCAGGAAGGAGTTAAACATGAATTTTCATCCTTTGTCCCACAATGAAAATTTAACAATTTTCCATGGATAAACATGAAAACACACAGCTAAGCTGTCGACAAGATGATGTGTTAGATAACAACACAATTGCATTTCACATACTCCCAATTCTCTTGACTTCTAAGCAAGGTCCTAGTTTCAGGACTCTGAAGACCAAATTCATCCTCAGGTTGCAGGTAATAAACTGAGCTTTCTCCCTCCAGTAAGCAGAAATACATTTCAAGTCTAAGAAAATCTCCATGCTACTATATTAATGTTTGAAGAGAAACTGGAATGCCTAAGGTAGAACAGGGGAACAACAGAAAGAACCAAAACTCAGTGTTTGCTAGAAGGGAGTCTAAAAAGATTAAAAGAGCTAGTGTCTCTGTAATAGTCCAACACATTGAAAGGGGAGACCACAGATGCTCTTCTCTTGCACCAACTGGCCTGTGAGAGCTGCCTCCTTTACTGAGCACAGGGACATGTTTGCTCCTGCTCACTGCTCTTGGAAAAGAATATGGATAATTGCCTACAGCAGGACAAAAGAAATCTGCTCATTACTAATGACTAGTAGTATCTTTGGATCGGAAAAATCCCTCGTGCTAGAGGTGCAATGCCTCCTCCCTACAAACRCACACAGTTTTTCCTTTTTGGAGGAGAAAACACTGCAAAGATTTAATGGTTCTGGTCCATCAAGCTGCATTGTTTCATCAAACTACAGCAACTTTTACCTCGAAGACAGCACCCCAGTTCTCACCAGTACTGGAGATAGAAGTGTTACAGCTAGTATTTGCTACAGATCAGTGACACAGTCTGTAAAGTTCCCTCTATTTCTTCTATTCATTTCCCTTTGTCACCTTGATTACCCAGACAGAAATGAAGTGGATAGAAACCCAGCATATATATCACTTGTCTCACATGGAGAAGATTAACTAGTTAACAATTGCATGGCACTCACACGACGCAGAGTGCTATTTAAGTACTGTCATTACTACAGGCATTCTGTGATTTTAAACTATACTTGTACTGCACTTGGCATCACCCAACGTCAATTTTCTCTGCTGAGTAAAGGAAAAATCCCCACCGATTTCTGCCAATGTGTTAACAACACACGAATAAAGAAAGAGCTCTGCAGTGCTGCTGTTGATTCCTCCTGGTCTTACCAACCACTGTTTTCAGTGCCGGGCCAAGCCAGCGTCTGTAAACCTTTCTCCCACAGGGCCCGAGTCAGATCAGGCTGAAAGCTATATGAAGCATGGAAGCACATCTCCTTCCCACCTTGTCTCAGTGGCAAAGCGCACTGCTCAAAAGCCTCAGTTATTAAAACCAATCTGTGATCCTGTCAGACTTCCACAGATCTTCATTTCAAATCAGGCCTGAGCTTTGAGCAGACATTTTCAAAACGCAAGAATGAGTTTCAGCAAGAGCCTTCCTGGATCAAAGACAGGCTTCTCTCAATCCGGACTGGGACTACGGAGCTGTGATGAATTATTAGTGCTGGCGGAAACAGCAGCACATGCATTAAACACTATGTCAGTGGAATAGGAACCCACTTGAAGACACCGCTGTAAAAATGAGAATGAGACCGCAGATCAGCATTACCACCTTGCAAGATCATTACAGGAGGGTACAAAGATGAACCATAAATCAGAAGGGTCTCCACTTTGCTAGGTTAGATACAACCACCAGCAGATCAACCCCGACCTCTTAAGAGTTTATAATTTCAAACTAAACAGTCACAACAGAGATGGGCATAAAATGCACAAACTGAAAAATAAAGTGATGGTAAACTACAAACTAATATCATGTTTTTGACAGTGGATTTATTTAGACAAGGATGAGAAACAGGGTAAGAGAGGAGTACATCCGTGTGGGAGAAAGAAAAAGAGCATGTACAGGATGGAGCCGAGTGGAAGAGGGAGGGAGGCAGAACCATAACAGCTCAGGCGGTCGGCTGAGCTCGTTTTATCCATTCTCTTACAGAGCAACAGTCCCTCCCCAGACTACTTCCGTAGTTAGTCCCATTGGCCCAAGAGTCCAGCTTGATCATCATGGCATTTTCTCTCAAAGCTAGATGAGGATGAATGAAGAGGGGCAGCATCCAAGCTCTTTCTTTCCAGAATACAGCATCTCCCTCGCATCAGGAAAAAATGATCTTTTAATGAACTGTCTACAACAGCGTAACAACGCAAATATCTAAGTCTATTTAAAAGAACTCTCCACTGTTCCTGTGTGCCGGCTGCAGACACCTGATCGGGAAAATAATCCAAGTAATACAAGTCAGAGGTCATAATTCTTCATACGCTTTGGTTTGATCGCTTAACTACATTAAAACCACTCCAGTCACCCAAGATTCGGTCTCCGTACAATATGCCAATCCTTGCATTTTAAAAGCAGGCTATCAGCTAGCACCGTTCCCTTTAGGAGACTTACATCATCTTTCACCACAGCACCACCTCCAAGACAAACAGCACCCGGAGAGCCGAGGGGAGCCTGGAGGAAGGCTGGTTTGAATATTAGTAGTACAGTGTGGTTTGTATTGATTAACTAATGACTGCAGTATATGAAGCTTGAAAGGCAGCATTAATAACTCACTGCTGCACTGCTCTCATTTATCAGCGAATTACAGAGGGATGCAACTCTGCATCTCAATATATCATTCCTTTCATGAATCTCGGAGCAAATCAACATGCACACAGATTCTCAATGCAGAAACCCTGTTCCAAAGCAGCTTCCACCTAACAGTTGTGGAAGAAGTAGGAGAGTGAAAAGCTACTCTGCCTGGTTGTACTTTATCTCACTTTCCTTTTATTTCTTTTAATGAATACCACTGTTCTTTCCTCTATCCCTTTCTTCAACAGAAAAGAGTCTTGCTTTGCCAAATCAGTCTGAGAGCAAATGGTGTAGCAGTTAATCTATAAATCAAACATCACCATAAATTCTACTCTTTCTCCATCCAAAACTGCAGAGCTGTAAAACAGATTACATGGGATAGCAGAGGCTGGAAGGAAATTTGTGAGCTGCAAGGAGCCCATCACTGCCAAATGGCCTTGCCCTGCCCCTCCTAGCTCCCGCACTCCACCCCAACAAGGCTATAAATCTCGCCTGCCAAGAGTGGAGCATACAAACAGCAAACGAGCACGTACATTTAAAAACAAGCCAGCCTTACACATTTCCCCTGGAAGGCTGATGCAGACCTTGGGGGAGAGGGGGAAAGGTTGCAGAATCTTTTTCTGGGAAATGCCTTAAAGCCAAGAAATAGGAAAAGTAAAACTCAGAAAAACTCTATATGGAGCAAAATGGAAAGTCATAGTGTAACGAATTCAGAGTTCTCAGTTCCCTCAAGGGCAAAAGGCGGATATGATTCCCGCTAATCTAGTTTTAAGGAACTCACAGGCTCTCCAGGGTGCAAGGCTATATGGATCCCCAATAATCAAGGCTGATAATCACATCTGATCAATATAGTGATTCAACCACCCTGTACAACGGCCCCCTGAGGGAACGTAAGAGTTAGAAGGCAATAAATGATGCAAGGGACAAATGCCCTCCCCCCTGCTGCCATACAATTCGGTATCTGACATTAAACCCAGCTGCTTTAAATGAGATTACATCAAGCTCTCAACAAACTGCAACATATGTGAGATTGTGTTAAAAGCGGAGGGATGGAGCAGAATATCACATGGGGGAAACGGGGACAAGGACCCCGTGTCCTGCATTGAAAACAAAGGAGGAAAGACACTGGAGAGGTAAGCTCCATGACTGTATGAGGTCATTCGCTTTCCCCAAGATAGTTTTCCAGGGATTAACGTTCCCTATCCTGGAGGGAGGCTAGGACAAGAGTTCTGACCAAGACAGCTGCAATGCTCCCTGAGACAACAATGAAAAGCAGAATCAGCAGTAAGATCCTCAGCACTTGCATATCTGCAGCTGCTTCAGTCTATGCGAGCRGCCACGAGTAAAGAGGGCTCCCTTAAACAATCTGCTCCCAGGGGAGCAATCATGCCTTGCCTTAAATCTCCCCATTAAATCTTCCTTGAAAAACATGAGCTTTCCCTGCTGGTGAAGACAGCAGTAACAGATAACTGCAAATTTATTAAAATGTGGATGTTACAAGCAAGTCCTTCCATGGACTTGTTTTCCTTGATTCCCACAGAGAGACTTATCCTAACATGGGAAACCTTGCTAGAGACCTGGAGGAAAGAAGGTAAAAATGCTAGCCTACTTGAACTAAAGTCACCAGGTAGTTCTGTGTACTTTCAGGTAAACACTGTTAAGACTTTGACAAGATACAATTACATTTTATAACATACCTCTGGAATTCTGTCTGTGACCAGTGTTTTCATCTAATCATGTTATTTTAAAATTCTTCTGGTAATTTGTCCTTAATTCTACATAAACTGCTGCTCTGGCATAAAGTGTACTCTGTGATATCAAAGTCAAACAGATTAGGCATGATCCACTTTCAACAAGGGAATGTTTTGGAGAGGAGACCATATAACTTAAAAGCCAAAGCTGGCTCCCTATTTTAATTAAAGAGAGATTAAACATCCATCATGATAAGAAAACAGAGACATTTTATAAAATCAATTACCATCCACAGCGTCACTCTAGTTTAACACCTGCAGTTTCTGAGAGAAAGAACACAGTATAACATTCCATTAACATTTAGAAAATGTAAATCAAATATTCTTGCTATAGGGCAACATCAGTCACAAAATATCTGAGAAAAATAACCTTGTTATGCAGTCAGGTGTTATAACATTGACAAAACAACATGGAGACATTACTGCCTCAGAAATGCGTCCAAACAAATTCACATCATTAAGATTTTTAACAACTTAAAGCTACTTTTGGTACTCCCTTACTCCAAAAAGCCCTGCAAAGACAGGTATTGCATCTGCTGCTCAGGGGCAGGGGACACTAACGGTCCGACCAGCCTTAACTCCAAGTGGAGAGCCTTTCCTAGCCTCTGAGCTTTACCCAAAATAGTTCAGGTTGCACTGTACGCCACCTTATAAGGTTAGAAATTCACTTCCCAGCTGCGTTTCAGTTGGCTAAATGAGCCACATAGAGGAGCCTACGACAACAGTTCTGAGGCCTTAAGCAAATCACTTAACACTCCACCTTATAAGAAGGTTAGCACTAACCTACTTCATGGAGATGTTTTGAGGCAATGTCTGGAAAGTACTTCGAAATCCTCAGATGGATGGCGACAAGTGCTAAGTATTAGACCACAGGACTTATTTGGCTACTCTGAATCTATGTGATTACAACTGCTACTGCAATTTAAGACGGTAAAACAATAAGCAATGTCCAACGCAGGAAGAGAACTTACATAACTGACATGCAAGGTCATAATCTACATCTAAAGAGAGCACAGACATGCACTTGCACACTTCTATAGAGATGGAACGAAGCTTTGGTTGAGTATCTCAGTGTTTCAAAATACCCTTTTGGAATTGCAAGGGCTGAGACGCATACATTCCTCAAAAATGCCATAATAACCATAAAGTATTATACTTGGCATTCAGTTTTGTTGCTTCTGTCATTATAAAAATCAGTCTTCTGTTAGCATCATTTGACAATACGCTGTATTTTAGATCTCAGCATATGAATGTATAAGGTAATTATACATAATATGTATAATTGATACAGTAAAAACTCCTACCACAAGAGATTTAATATAGGGCTGCAAAATGAAATACATTCAAACTTTTGAGAAAATTGAAGAGAGACTATGAAAAGGTTATAATTAAACTACTAATGTAAAGAGGGACATTTTATTATAATTTGAGAAACAAGCAAGCAAGAGACTCAATCTGGCAGCTCCCTGCCTGAGAAGCTTAAAATGAAGTTACACAACAGCTCTAAATTCCTGGTATGTTTGATGGAAAGTGCCCACACCTTCCATGTTACCTCTTAAGTCTATCACACTGATTTTCCAGTTAAAAACAACAAAAGTGTGGTTACAACGTATGCCAGATGCACATGCCTGAGAAACAGGTATTAGAAAAGATATCAGCAAGAGGCAAGTATAATCCAGAAGGGGCAATAGGGCTATCTTTGCAGCAGCAGTCACACTGGCTGAAGACAGTGCTTATTCTCTTCTGTACAACGAGATAGAATTTAAGATATAAATGCATTGCAACTACAGGCATAGATGCATCATTTAATGAGACTGGAAGCAGAAAAAAAGCTGTCTTTCACGACCCCCTTTCTTCTTCCTCATCACTGGGTGACCCTCTACTGCGTGAATATTTCACTTAATGCTGAAGAATTTTTTTAACCTGCATCCCCAGTGACACAGCACTGTATAAAGAACTCATTTTGCTACAGCTTGTTCTGTTCAGCTAATGGAAAAGAAACAGTACAAGAAAGTGTTGGCAGCAGGACTTCTCTGCAGTGAAAGAGACACATATTAATCAAGCAGTTGTATGACCAAGCAGCTGCTAATTAGGGTGTACAAAGAAACCATCTTCATTTGTTGAACCGCAAACATTTATTTTAACTCCAAACCCAACACTCCCAAAAAAACACCTGTTGTATAAGAGGTATAATCCCAAATTCCAAAGACAGAAATGAAAGATGCATACAAAATAACTATTCAATAACTACCCACCCTGACCTAAAAGAGATTCCTTTCTCAAGCTATCTTCTTCTGCTCTGGTGGTTTCTCATAGTCTGAATGTATCCAGACCTCCCTGAGAAGGTAATTCAACCCTTCACCTCTTTCACAGAAAATAAAGATGGAGAGATTTCTTGTAGAACCCATCTGAACAAGGTCTGGGAAGCARCCTCATTTGGCCCAATTCCTTTCTCACCTTGCCTTCATCAGGAAACAAAGCTGGTGGCTTCTCACTGTTCCTATTTGCTACCCTGCAAAGCAGGGCTTTGGTTGCACAGCCTGGATTAAAGTAGCCTAAAATAATTTATGAGAGACATGAAGAAAGAGTTATGTTTTTAACAATTTTGAGGCAGAATACTACCAATATAGAGAGTGCTTGGTTTCACTATATAAATATCTCTGACAACCAAACAATAACTCTGCATCTTATTTTAGAGCTCAACCCCAAAGTGGTAGACTTTGAAACTCTCCACACTCCTGTTATTCCCTGAGGTGCTTCTAAGATGATCACTGTCAGAGTCAAAGAGTCTATAAAAAGGATAAAGGAAGCTGGGAAATTTCCACAGAGGTGGTGCCAGAATAACATTTTAGCCATCTTTGAGTGAAGCCAGTCTGCACCACTGGAATCTCTCTGCCAAAGTCCAAGAGCTCCCCCAACTGACTTTTGGGATCACTGCAGTCATATCCAGAAGATGCACAGTTGCTCAAGTACCTGAAAAGTTCCAGGTCTGCTCAAAATGGTGTTCAGATTTACTTCTTAAAAGCCAATGCTTGTACGCAGAAGAGCTTGAGAACTCATTAACAGAAGCTGTCATTGTGAAGAACAAGGAAGAAATGACGTGGGCACATGGCATACTCTACCCTCACGCTTAAGGGAACACCAAGAGAGGCCTGCCAAACCAGCAACGGTATCTTGTCACAATACATCTATTTTTGTGTTACATACAGTCTGTCATCTATATGAAAAACTCAGTCAAACAGGAAACTGTTTTGCCAAAAACATGGCCTGACCTCAAAATCCTCATTTTTCCCCCCACAGCACTAGGTTTACAGAACTAGTTACCATAAAAAGCTTATACAACCACAGAACAGCTGGATAAAAATCCTATCCTCCCCTCCTTTTTAAGCATGGTAAAAAGCATTCCAGAAAGACTTAAGCTCCTTTACAAGAAGGTCCTATTCCATTTACAAGCAGTGGTAGCTGAACAACAACTGAAACCCCTCCGAGGCAAATATCAGATGTTCCCCAGCATCTCCCCAAAATCCTCAACAGGATCAGAGAGAAATCAAAGCTGCCAAGATTCAAGATACCAACACTTATAAGATCTGGTATTTGCCAGATTTACTAAACTTTGCTATTTTTACTAATTTTTTTTCACTATTATTATTTTTACTAAACTAAACTATGCAAACTTGATCATCCTTCCACACCTCCATGGAATTCATAAGATGCATGCAAGAAGAAAAACAGGTCAAGCTACAAACACCTTTTGTAAGAAGTTAAAAACATGTTTCATTTAGCTTCTATTGTCTAACTTTTGCTCATGAAGTGAGGTTTTTTTTTGGGGGGGGGGGTTTAAACAGATTATTTTCATGCTGTAACCAGCTTTTCTTCTCAAAATAATCTGGTCTTATTTCTACTTTTTGAAAGACATACCCCTCTATTCTGAGCTCAGAACAAAAAGGAAGCCGAAGACAGACGAGATGGAACTGTTAACATGTAAGCATGAAAGCAGTGATTGGGAGACAGCCATGATTGCGTGACCCTAATTTAAACCTCAGGTTAGTTCTGCATAAAACTCTTAAAGAAACTAACTCTTGTGTACTGAAGTGTTGAAACGGCCACACTAAAGAGGATACTGGCTCTGCTGATGGTCACTGCACTGTACGGTCAAAGGAGAGTAAGTGCTTTTGCTGTGCTGGTGGCACCACCTACCGGAGATTAGGGCCAAATTAAAATAATTTTGAATGAACCACTTCTGAAGATGAAGAGGAAAAAAAAACAACCCTGACAGTATCTAAAATGAAAGCATGTCACATTTCATTCCTAATCCGGAGATTTGTTTCTTGAAGTCAAACTTGGTTAACACGGATAACACAAGTGATTCTGTAAACCCCTCGCACACCTACCTGAAGGACAGAGACAAAGAATCAGGTATGCTAGAGAAACAGGTTTTCTGACATGTTGTAAATGTTTAAAAATTCACATCAAGACTATGGCTGAATGTTACAGACTCAACCCCTCCTTCTGCTCCTTTTCAAGACTGTAAAGAACACTGTATCTATCCATTACAGCCTCTCTGCTGTTGGTAGCTTTTATATGCCTGCAGGCACTAACAGCCTAGAGATATGTAGTGTCACCAGGGACTCGTATTGCAGAGAAATGGGAGGATCTTGTCTGCAAGTGCCAGGGAACAATGACAGCAGCTCCACAGTGACATTTAAGCTTTAATTTGCACGCAAATGTCAATATTTATTAGTCACATCAAGATCTTCAGCAAAGTTCTTCTGAGTTACTAAGTCTCTGTGGTTATACTTTTAAATAGGAGGCTTCAGAAAATAAAACACTGGTTCTGGGTAACCCACTTATTCCAGATTTTCTAGCTTCCTAATTTCATCCTTTTCTATTGATTTATTCTGTGGAAAGCTATTTCAAACCAGTCTATGCACTGACAGTGTTTAAAAAAAAAATACTTACTGTTATTCTAACAATTAACCATGAACAAGTAACAGTCTGGAGTTATAAGCGTATTTATATATTTAAATGATGGAAATTTTAAAGCAAGAGATGTCTCCTACCTGCAGCATAATGTAGGAACAACAGTCGTTTGCTATTAAAGCACTTTTAAAGTGTCCACACATTCCTGTCACCATTTTGTCTGCCACATTCCATCCTGTGCCTTAGTTTTCAAAAAGCCACAAATGTTGAAATCTCTCTCAAGTGTTTTTAGTCATGATGTCAACAAGTCTCCCTAATTCTTCTTTCTTTCTAGAAAGTCAGGAATTAGGCCTCAAAGCAAGTTAGCAAGAAAGCAAGTGAAACTGCTTTCAAATGTGTGTGTGTGTGGGGGGGGGGGTAGTGCCCCACTCCCCCCTCCTGATGTTCCTCTCATTTGGACCCAATGGGAAGCCTTACACCAATCTGCCTTCCTGCTGTAGACCGGAAGCAAGCAGGATCGCTGCCTTCGTAGCTAGCCTGCACTTGGATTAAGTGGAACATAAGAGAGACAGTTTCATGGCAGCTTAGGCTTAAGTCAGGGCCCCCTTCTTTATGGGAACATCGGTGGCAGCTCAGTTAGGCATCAAGCCAGTTCAGGGAAATGAACCAGCCATTTTTTTCCTTTTCTTTTCTTTTTGGTTTAGTTTTTACAGCTCTCCAAACTAGCTCCCTACCTGCTTCTGGTGCAACAGGGATGGCAAGATGCACGCTTGAAGAAAAGGAAGGGCAGGCCCACCACAGCTTAGACACAGATCAGCTTAAACCTCCATGGAAAGGCACTTTAAGAATGTTATGAAGTTTCAATTGTTCTAGCTAAAGCAAATATGTTCTTTTTTTTTTTTTTTTTCATTTTATTGTAAATTAAGAACTGTTTTTGTATCAAGATTATGCTCTGGGGAGAAACAGAAGACCCTAGTCGAGAAGAAAAAAGGATATTGCAGTGGTTTCTGAGCAGAGGCAAAGTATCTATCAGTACTATGTCACTTACCAGGATTTTGGCTCGCCAAAATGCAAGTAGTTGATACTATAGAGATCCATGTCCTCTGTATGCCAAGCAAATGTTGTCTTCCACATCCCAAAGTAGAGGTAGGGAGTGTTTACACCTTCTATGATAATACCACACTCATGTTCCACCATGTCTAAGAGGGTGTTCAGATTGCCAATGTTCCATTCTTCCACATCCTATAATTCAAAAGAAATATGTTTTGTATTGGAACATATCAGAACTTGCTGCTGCAGAATATCCCACAACCCCCTTGAATGCCTTAAAGTGTGGTTATAAATATCCTAATGTTATCCTGGAGGGTTTCCTGTATCTGCATTAATTTAATTTCCCTCCATTTCAATCAAGTTTACTCTTAATGTTTATCAATAACCACAAAAAAGATGTGTTAACCCTACATTGTGGTAAAAGGCTTACCAGCTTCTTATTACATGCATTCTCTAAAGAAGCATCTGAGATACTCCACCATTAAGTAACTGTTTTACTAATAAATACAAGATAAACTAAAGGTAAAATACACTTCTCTCACGAGGATATTCCATTTAGATTACATTCTTCATGTAGAGAATGTCTCGGATCAACTGATCATGAACACTAGACTGAAATGCGGCCAGACAGGCAGAGACCTCTACATCAGCGAGGTACTTCACATAAAGAATAGGGAAGACAAATTTGCTGACAAATATTTCAATAGAAAGACTAATGAAAAGAAAAATTCTAAGTCTAGTAGTCAGTTTTCTGTACTTTAGTACAAAAYAGAAAAGCCACACAAGTTGGTACAAATCTTTAAGCTTGAGATTGCCTGAAGAGTAATACAATCTCCAAAAAGAAATTAATCATCTCCTTCCCACCCCTTTTCCCTAGTGCATTTAGCATGCATGCAAGTAACAGATACACATGAAAGCAATATCAGCTTCATGCCGCTTGCTGGAATAACTGTAAGACAGTGAAATTCAAGCTGCTCATCTTGAAACTTTCTAAATCAACCTAAAAAAAAAAAACAACAAAGAGGGGGCAGGAGGTAAAGGGATGTAGAAAGGAAGCAGCTGAAAAGCAAGATGAAAAGGAGTGCAGAGAGAAAATGTATCTTGCTACTCTGATACCTCAGTTCTTAGAGCAATATAAGTAATTGGACAATAGGAAATGTTCTTTTAGAAGTGGCTGGCAATCCTATTATGTAAGTTCTGCTTATAGGAGCTTGAAGGAGACTGAAGTAAACAAAACCTATATTCAGGACATTGCAGAAGTTACTTCTCCTACAGCTTGCATTCATGTCCAGTTACGTCGCTTTCCCTGATCGTATCCTGGATAAGAACGTGATACTCTCATCAAAGTAGCAAAAACCTTTTATGCAAGTTTTATACAGACTTCTGCCAGAGGCTCCATAAGAATTCAACTAAATCAATCTTTGTCTAATTTTTCTAGTAAGATTAAGAATTATCACAGATTCCATTGACTCTGTCATCCTGAATCTCTGGGGAGGGATGGAAGTTTAGTCACATTATCCTAATGAGGGAAGAATAAAGATTTAAGTTGCCTTTTCAAGGTGGCTAAATCTAATAACTCATTCTGAAGTACTACTTCTAATGAGTAAACAGCAATAAAGAAAAGTCAGTGTCCATAATATATATAAAAAAAAGAGCCAGGCTTTTCACTTACTGAATCATACAGTGAGCCGCTGATATCAGCCCCATAAATTGGTGAGACAAATGTGAGATTCTTCCAGTACTTACGCTCCAAATCTTCAAAATCTTGATGGCGAGGAGTACAATACCTGATAAAAACATAGAAAAGGGCAGGATGTAAGAAGTCTCAAGGAACATTCATCAGAGACTGATAAATGACTGAAAAGCAGCATGCATTTCTCAGCTTTGTGAAAGACCTGCTTGGAATAGGCACTCCTAACTTTAAGGACAGAAAAAGACAGGAACTGGAGTTTGGGCAGCAGATTCTAGGGAGCAAGACACAATAAAAGTGGACACGCAACAGTGAAAATTGATCCCCTTGTGTTTTTATAGCATCCTCCATCGAATCATCTCAAAGCAATGTACAAAATATCAACAAATTATCTGGACTTGTTACTACACCTTAAAAGTATATTATATTTAGCATAGGAAGAAATCAAAGAAAAAAATGAGGTGGATTAATATCATGTTGTAGTGCAAGGATACAGCCAAGCACACAACTCCAGTCTTTTTGTTTCTAGTCCCAGAATTTAAGCTAGTAAACTTCCTTCCTTCTCTCATTTTCTAGGGCCTGTAAGCCTGAAAGTGCTCTAAAAGTAAGGTAGCTTTCAAAATAGACACTCAGGAGGTTACTAAAGATGTGCTTCATTTTTAATTCTACTTAGATTCATATAATTTACTGCCTTTCCAATCTTTCTACAAAAACTCTTAGTGCATATTGACAAAAAAATAGCACGAGCATTTATGTGAAGCACCAGATCACCATCCCTAAGGATGCAGGAGATTAAGTTATCACACAGGTTGCTGAACACAGGCAAAGCACTCATGTATATGTTTTACTAGCAATGTTTTAAGATTGAATGCATGTTTGTCAGTGTTGCTTGAGTTAAAACCCAAGATACTCCAGAGCTCTGAGAAAGTGGATCTGCAAAAAGAATGCAACTGCAGCTCATGCCAGAGTTAACTTGTCTCAGCTAACTGAAGTGTTTTGCAATATTCCCATTCACTTCAGAAGACGTGTGCTACCAATATTAGCTCAGGCACTCCAAGATACGGATATTTGTACCTCAGCTTTTCAAGACAAACATTCATAAACGGAGAGCTCTTCTTTGGGTCTCAAGACATTTTTTCAGAGATATTCTTAGCCAAAGACTGATTTCCAAGAACCTTTCTATACCAGTTCACAGAAAAAGATCAAAGATACTTCAAGAGCAACCAAGTTATAAACTTGTTTAAGATTCTGGACTTTTAAAATTTCAAGAAAAAGCTGTTTCCACCAAAATGCTTCTGATTTAACAAGGATGGCTGCATTTTCTTTTCAGTTTGTTTTTAGAAAGAAAGGCTTTCCGCAAAACGCCCCTGTTCACAACATAACGCAACGCTTAACACTAACATACTTCTCGCTATTAGCCAGACGCCGGTACTCTCCCACAGTCATCGGTTTCTTCTGTATATTATACTGGGTGAATAACCCTGACTGTCCAGTAACCACCTGCTGAATAGGAGCTGGGATAACCATATCATCTATATCGTCGTAGGTTTTTCGGGGCTTCCATTCCTTGGGAGGAATCACCTGGAAGAGGAGGAAAAACAAACAAACAAAACTTCATGGGCACAACAGGCAAACACTTAACTTTTACTGAGAAAAACACATTTAAGCAGAAGGTATTTCATCCTGCTGCTGTAGGATATCAAATAACCGCACCATCTCAAATAACCAGCACATAAGTCAAGCCACCTGTTCTGAAACTGCTGAAATACAGGACTCAGTAACATCATTAGAGGGCTGATAGCTTCTTTAAAACTAGGAAACCTCACAATCCTGTTGCACTATTGCTGTTGCTGTTTCTGTATTTGTAGGTGAAACACCAGGGTTCCAAATAGCTCTTTAAACAAAAAGGGGCAGGGGGTGGAGAAGGACAAAAGAAAACTGTGGGGAACGTGCCCAGAACTCTTTCCCCATTCTTAGAGACTGTGCAAAAAACTGCTACAAAGCAGCGCTGAGTCTGGAAGAAAAAGCTTAAATTTTAAAGAGAACAGCTGCCAATAATTCTAGGCTCAAGATCAGAGAACAATCAGTAGAACATTCAGTGAGCATGCAGAATGATGAAAATGTATCTGCAATCTAACTTGGTATATGGATTTACTGGAAAAAAAAGCTATAGGAATGGAAGCACAAGTTATTGATTTTCATGGGCATGGTTCCTCCAGGATATGATGAGCTCTGCTTCCATTAAAAGGTTTTGAACCGCAGTCACAGGAACCAGACACAAAGATTAACTTGAAATGCTGAGATTTAGTCCTATAGGTAGCCATTTCTTTATGGCATCTGGAATTCACCAGCAGCTTTTATTAAAATAATCTACCCTACTGGTCTCCCAGAATGTAATTGCTAGTACACTTGAGCGGACAAGGAAACATATTACAGAGAGCTTTTTATCAGTACCCAGCTCTATTTAGAACTGTAATAAAAACAGTAATTGACCTATGTTTTAACAAAAGGTAAATATTATTTCATGCCTAACAGCTTTACCTCTCTCCTCTGCTGTGCTTTATTAAGTTCTGCTAAATACTACACGTACAACTACCTTGTCAGGACAAATGAATCTCTCAGCCTATGGTGCAACAAGACACAGCCACAGAAATAATCTTTCTATTCAGTTAGTCCTGATTTTTTCCAAGCACCTGTAGGCAAAGTATTGAATTTTTAAAGCTTCCCATGAAGAGGTCTCTTAATGTTTCATCAGTTTCAGCATAAAATGGGGGTGGGGAGAGGAGATGGACAGAGATTTTCAACCTGGCTGGACAGCTATTTTCTGAAGGTCAAAACAAGACTTTCAAATACCTTTGAGGACCACACGTACACAGGATGCATTTACAGGTCCAGATTCAAGCTAGCGTAAGGTGGTAGTTCAGAGCATAAAGAGAGTAAAAGTTTGTACCAATTCATATGGATATAGCTTT
Source organism: Apteryx rowi (assembly GCF_003343035.1). Classification (NCBI taxonomy): domain Eukaryota; kingdom Metazoa; phylum Chordata; class Aves; order Apterygiformes; family Apterygidae; genus Apteryx; species Apteryx rowi. The sequence continues at coordinate 168,268 of NW_020448908.1, read as the reverse complement.
ACATATATCTCAGGGTCTCTTCACCATCCAAACTTAAGTAGGCTTCAAAAACTTGATTCTTTACCCTACACTGAGGAAGCTGAAGACCTCACACCTCCAGCCATTGAGGACCACGGCTATCTGTATCTATATCTCAGTAACAGGATCAGGACCTGGAAGCACCCTTACTCCAACTCTGGAAGCACTGGGAACATCTTTGTTTTCCAGTTAGGGAGGCTTCCTTTAAATAAAAGCTTCTTTTAGTCTTATGAAAGGCCTGAAAACCCTCCCCCTTTCCTCTGTAGCTAAATCAAAACACAGAGATTGCAAGTTCAATTTTCAAAACGATGCTCTGCCTCACTACATTTAAGTAAACTACCTCCAAGTGATATTATTTCACAGATACCTTACTGAAGACAGACAGTCAGGAAAGTGCCCTCCAGGAAGCTTTCAATACCTAAGCTAAGGCAACTCACCTTGGCAAGCCCTGCTCGGTGAGCTCCTTGCGATTCAATGTAGGCAATATATTTCCCAAAGTCCCGAAACTCCTCGAGGGTGGGACGAAAGGTCATGATCTTACAGCCAGGGTTCTGCGGACTTGGATTTTCAGACCCCATATTTCCAGTAGGGCGGCAACGCCTGAACAGTGAAAACAAAAAGGAAAGAAATAAAGAGAAGAATGGAGAAGAGAAGCAGGAGAAAGAAACGGTAGTTGGATATCTTTATTTTCCTTCTATATTCTCTAATAAATCTTGTAAAAATGCCTGGGCATGTTTTTCACTCCCCCACTAATAAGAGAGCATTTAAGGTATCCTCTAACACGGACTTGAAGGGCTTCTGACCAAAAATCCACTTAGTCTATGTGTTAGCAGAGCCCCAAGAAGGGTCAAATATCAAGAAACTCCACTAAGTCTTCTAGGCACTTCACTATTGCTTTTCTGTGAAAAGAGCTCAGATACTGTAGCAAGTGACAGAACTCGCTTCTAAAACAGGTAACATCACTGGGATGAATTCTCATTTCCACACAGGAAAATGAGACACTCCTATAACTGTGTATTTATACTCATGTAAACAACCCTACACCCAAGAAGGCCAGAAGAAACTGTGCTGCATTAGCAATGCCCTGGTATCGTTTGAGTGCTCAGATGTGGCCTAAACATAGCTGATGGTCTGCACATACTTCAGTCCCCTCCGTTTATTGGATGAAATTGTGTGTCATTAAAATGGCAGTCAAGGTCAACACACTTTTTACTAAACGCATACAGGGAACCAGTTGCCTCTTAAAAATTTTCCATCAGAATGCTGCTTCCTTTTCTAAGCTAATTTCAACAACAACATCTTAAGGCCAATGTATTAGCTACTATTTCTTCTGGTTCCTTATGTGCTAGGCCACATACAAAACTATAAAAGGGAGTTTTAAACAGGCAATGCCTGCATTACAAGTTGATTGTATTTCCAATGTACATAGAGAAAATGAAGTGTTGGACAATTCATCAAAAAAATGTAGGTGTGCACTTTCAAAATGCCTTCCAACCTGAAAAGCAAAATTGCTCAGTTTACTTCAAAATGTGCAGGAAAAGAATTCAAAACAATTCAGGGTGAAATAATAATTTTTAAAACCAGCCTTTGTAAGCTTATGCTAGAAACCTGTACGGCAAACAGAAAGTTTTAATGAGCTTCAGCAGCAAATGTAACTATGGAAATACTCTGCACATCTGAAAAACAGACAAAGTACATACGATAGAGTCAGAATATCACTAGAGGGCAGTACAGGACTTTAAATGAAAAATACAGCGTGCAGCAATACTACATCAAATGTGACTTCTAAATCACAAGTAAGGTAAGTTTGGATTTAAGTTGATTTTGAACTAGCCAAAAAGTATTCCAGATGCTAATAAAAATACTCTCTGTGTTAGGAGGGGAAAAAAATAAAATACACACTGCTATACCAATCCTTTAAGCATTGAGTGTGGCAGAAGACTCGTCTTCAAAGAGACTGTATACACACACTCTTGCCTCCTATGATTAAAAAATATCATGTGCTAATTTGGGCAGATCCAGTACCCAGCTCTCCCAAGGCATCAAAGTTTCTGTTACAATTTTAGCTTAGTAAAACAGTTTTCATTACAAAGGCAGAAGAACATTCACTACTTAGAAGTTAAAAATATTGTCAGAACAGCTTTTATGTAAAATTTGTTTCAAAACGGTGGTCTGCAATTATAAGCTCTTCCCTAATGCAGGCTCAGGAAGACTCGTGCATAAAGTAGAAGCCTCTCTCACGCTCCTCCTATCCACACGGCTCTGCCTCGCCTCCACAGTTGCAGCTTTATTATCTTCCTTAAACTAGACGCCCTGCCAGAAGAGCGCTTCCAAAGTCCATAACAACATCAAAGTACGAACTCAAATACTGTAAAATAATCCAGAGAAAAATCATCCTAGGAAAAGGATACAATTTCACTCCCTTCACTCCTCTCTCCCTCAGTAATACACAGATGCTTCTAACAACGGCATTTCTAAAAGAAATTGTTGCAGTCTTCAATAAATAGGTCCTTTAATCAACCACTTCGATCTTCAGTGTGGCTGTGCTTGAAGAGATTTCTAACCTCACGATACAGAAAAGGTTCTGCCACCTTTCAGGGTCAATATTTTAAGATAAGGAATATATTTGATCTATACCCACAAGAACAATTTACTGCACAACTCTTTCACAGAAATGCAAAAAGGAAATAGCACCTCCTGTTCCCAAGACAAACCACCGGAGCTGGTAAGCACCAAGCTCAGGGCATCCATCGACTGGAAGCTTCCTCCAAAGTATTTTAAGAAAACTTTATTCACCAGAAAAGTATGGCCGATTCTGGTGAAGAGTTCAGAGGAAAAGTGAATATTCGAGAAGTGGGACACACACAGAAACCATCCCCAAACTTCTATTCAGACAGAGTCTTGGTGAGAATACTTCTTCTATTTTTAAACTAGGCCTAGAAACCACATGAAAGTTCAAAAAACCAGGATGAACAAAGTCATGCCGTACATCAGTGCTGCGCACAGGCTGATCTAGAGTATCTGGCATAGGGTAAGAATCTCAGATTCCTTCCTGAGGAGGATCCTTGCCAGTACCATCTGCTCCAGGGATGCCTTCCCAGGATTTGCAGCTTTACTTTAGACCCACAACCACAAAAAGAGTAGACAAAGCCAGGTTTTATCCCATGTTTTCTCAAGATTGTCTCCAACAGCTCCAATTTTCATTCCACGTGCTGGGAGTGAATAATCAAAACACATGCTCAAACAGGGCAAGAAAAAAGAAAAATCAAAAAATACTTCATGCGAAGATAATCACTGTTGTCGCAACATGTAATAAAGTGTTTATTCGCCTCAACACAGGAAATGTCATTCAATATTCTGAAACTTTATAGTGCAGAGCAAGTAAATTAGATTTTTCCATGTCTAACCCGATCTCTCCATTCTAAGGAGAACCTTAACATGAACCCTAGACAATATTTGCTGTAATGTACATTCATCTGATTAAAGTATTAAAAAGCTAACCATGGAGCTCATGAGAAGGGAAAATCAGTTCACCTACTTTTCTTCACTTACAAAAAGTGCAGCAAAGCCCCCGTGTGCAAATGACTTCCCACCATGTGCTCTTCTACCGGAGATGTACAGAGCTTGAAACATCCAAGTCACAGAGAAAACTTCTGGGAGAAAAGGATTTCTTTCTCTTTCACAACTGCTTTGCAAATAACTGCAAACGGCAACACTAATATTGTCTGGATAACCAGTGGCACTAGTTATTGTTAACTCCTTCCCTGCTCCCAGCCACACAGATCCCAAGGGACCAGGGGAGCAGGACTAGCAGGAGGGCTGCTGATACAAACCGAACCGTGCTACAGCTACGCAGGGTGCAACTACAAGGAGATATTCTCAATAAAACAGATCACGAGCATCAGCGAGAAAGAATTCACAGCAGAATTCAACTATTCTGAGAACACTAAACCCATTTTTCATTCATAGCTCTGCGCTCCACAGTTAAGGCGTGGATGGTGACAATGCATTTGAACAGACTCTACTCTCTTCATTATTAATACTGAAAAGGATGATTTTTATAGGAAATTCTAAGCGCCCTATTAGATCTTGAAAAGAAGTATTAAGGTATTTTTCTCGGCAGGGTGCATTCTGTTTCTTTGCAAGAGAGAGTAACAACCTGAAATGTTTTGAAGTATCTTCTAATTTGAAATAGCTGTAAGGAAACACTACAATATGTCTCCAGAGAGATGATCTCAGTGGACACAAAGAGCCGCGTTTTTAATTTCAATGACTTGTACGTGAGGCTTTTACCTCTAAAATTGATGTGAACCAAGATACTTTTGTGACTGAAATTCTACACCTGTTGATTAAAAGCTTTGTATGGTGTAGAAAAAGCCTAAGAAACCCAGCTGAGATCAACGACTTCTGCTTACTAAAGTCCCTACCAACTTCGAAAAACAGGAATAGTTGATTTCGGTGAAAAGCTTGGGACTTTTAAAGTAGTTCCCTACCAGTCTAACACTATTGCTCTTTGAGAAATGGAACAATGCCAACTTTTTCTCCTCAAGCTTTTGAGTTAGGGAGTAACTTTGACTAAAGGTAGTGACTATTAATGGAAAGAAATCTGTCTTTAGGCACCGTTGCTGGAGCTAAATATTGTAGACATACCTAGGGTGAGCTTTAAGGGCACACTTTTGCAAACGTAAAACAAACTTGTTCTGCTATTACTCCATCCATCATCAGTTCCAAACAGAACAGGAAGAAACATGAATTTATGACAGAAGACAACTCATTTTGTTTAGACAGTACCACTAGAATAAGACCATCTTTAATCTTGCTAAAACAACCTTAATATGCTCAAAAGGTATTTCGAGTTTCTTCAAAAACCCTGAATGCATGTACCTTCACAGTCCTTTTAAAGAGGCACCAGATTTCTGTTTAAAGGTAGAACTTATACCCAAGTGACATATGCCCTGTTACCATTTATATTACTGTATACAACTGGCAAAAATACTTTTGAACAACCTGTTGTCTCTCCAAAGGTGCAGTTTTCCATCACCAATCCCACAAAGCCTCCTACCGTTCTTTCTGTCAAAGGCTTTGAAGCCAGAAAACCAAAATTCAAAAAGCCAAAGGAAAAAGCCGTTTGGTACATATGCCTATAGCAAAAAAAAAAAAAAGAGGCTGCAGGCATTCAAAACCTGGCATGCAAAATTGTCACCTGGAAGCCGCAGGTAGCAACAATAACTTTGCGAGACAAAAAGTGCATGGCACCCAGAAGGACTCCGCAAGAGCTCATTGCACTGCATGAGAAGGGGCTGAAAGATGCACTGAAATACCCTCCCGAGCGCACGCTGCGTCCTGGTGCCAACTCAGAGCAGAAAACCTGCTTGCCCTCGTCGCGGGCACACACCCTGGCATCGCTGTCGTATCCCGCTGAAGGACACGGACCTAACGCCATCGAAACTCCACAGCACGAACGAAGCCTTTGGCCGCGGTTTGAAGCGGGAGGAAGTTTCGCAGCAGTACCCACTTGGATAGCTGCTGGCCTCCCACCCACGGCCATTTGTTCTTCTCCTGTGCCAAATAGAATTTGTGGTGCCACAGTGTGAAACGATAAGGGACTGACGGTGGTTGCGCGGCAGTGCTTTACAACGACCGCGCCATCACGGAGGCAGGAAGATGAAACTTTTCCAGAAGGCACAACTATAACAGCCTCTCCTCCTCCAACACAGTCTCTCTTCCCCAACCAGGAGAGCTCCTTCCTAGATGTAAATTGGAGTCTGTATATGCTCAAAAATAGATTGAGGGTTACTGGTGCTCTTCAATCCAACTGCCCTTTTATTATGGAAGGCTGAACCTACTAACACTTAATCTAATCAATGTGGACAACAAACATCACTGCACTTGTAACACCAGTAAGGCTGCTGTTAGCAGTTAAGAAAATTAACTTCCACAGCTCATTACACTACCTAAGGACAGTGAATTACACACCCTTACAGGAGACCATCGAAGGACAACGTACTCCAAAGCAAGGCAGGAAAATACAAGTCCTAGATACTGAAGAGCAAAACCAAAAAAAACAAAACCAAAAAAATCTAATGAGGAGATCTAAATGAGGCACATCTACATAGCTGAGATAACTGAAGATATGAAGAAGCTGTAGCATTAATAGAAGCTGTAGAAGCATTAATATATGATAAATTATTAGTTTTAAAGCTGAAAACATAGATGCTTTCACTCCAGGGAAAGATTTCTGAGTGCATTCTACTCCTGAGTAGAGGAAGCTGCTAACAGACACACAATTTACTGTTTTATTACTTGAGAAAAATAAGAGAAATACCCTACCTTAAGTAAACTTCTTTAATTAGAAAACCAAACCCCTCAAACTTCCTTCTTCCTCCATTTTTCATTACAACCCATTGGATGTGTCACGGCCAAGCTTTGCAGCACTGCATAACACAATGCGGAATCGAATACAAACGGTAACAAGCTCTTTAATCTTGTTTCAACACCCAAACTGTCAGACCTCCAGGGTCCTCCCTCACCAACAACTTTCCCTGAAAGTTCATGTCCATTGATCCAAATACATCTACCAAACCTCCTCTGCCCTTTCAACACGACGACTAGAAAAACACAGCTTTGACTCATTTCCAATTCTCTGAGTAAGACAGGCTGCAGTGTATTAAAAATTGCTCAGTGACTGTACGTCTGCACAAACTTACCCGCACGACGTGCCTTAATTCACTGCCATGGGGAATGAAGGTACCATGCACTCCGCACAGGGCAAAAGCACACCCTGAGGGCATTACAGCAGAACGTTCGATACACCAGAAATCCACCCTTCAGCTTACCTCATAGCAACTCGTTTGTGTGGCCATAGCCAGAGCTCACCTTTCTGATGAGAACAAACCGGTGAGAAACGCACTGCTGTTTTCCCACACGTGTGGGCAAAGTGCTAGTAAAAACTGCTTCTATCAGTACTTGGAAGAGTGAAACCCTGTAAAAGGGACTTGCACCTGGTCATTTATCTCCTCGTCCTCAATTAAACCATCTATCGAGTTGGTTTTAATGCCCATTCTCAGGGAGGCCGTGGCAAAGGCAGGCACTGATTAGAGGAGTACGGCTTCAAAGGAAGCGTGGGAGGAGGCACAGCAGCCTCCGTGCTCGCGGGAGCCGAGGGGGCTCTCAGCAAAGATCAGCTTCTCTTGCAGGATCTAAAAGGTGGATAATCAAAGTAGCATCGCGAGAAATCAGGATTCACAACCTCACTGTGTGTGCTTACGTCTCTCTGCGCCGAGAAATGCGTACAGGGGAACTTCTTCCTACCGCAACCTTTGGTACTGTGGTATGAACCACATCCCGGCGGCTCGGACCTTTCACTCTTCTGGGGCTGCACATACCTTTTAGGACTAAAAAAAAAAAGAAAGAAAAAAAAAAAAAAGAAAAGAAATAGGAAAGCTTGCCATCTGCAAGTTTTGCGCAGGTCTACTTTAAACCTCTGGTAAACTTAAAATAAAAGTTCAGTTTGAGGAAAAAAAATTATATATATATATACACACACACACACACGTATATGTATGTATACATATATCATATCTATCTCTTATATATCTATCTCTTATATATCTATCTCTTATATATCTATCTCTTATATATCTATCTCTTATATATCTATCTCTTATATATCTATCTCTTATATATGATCCTCAACTGAAAAAAATTGAAAGTTTCAAAAGAAAACCAAAAACAAAACACAGATTTCAATGTGCCTGAATTAACTTCTTCATCCAATTTGCTTAATATTTCTGAGTCATTTTGAGGTATGAAAGGTAAGAACCCTGTTCATGAGAGAAGTTTTTAGAATTTATTTTTAACTCGTTATTTGATCACTAAGCATCGTGTGCAAACACTAATGGAAACCCCATGTGTTTATTTAAAATGAGATGCCTCTGAGGAACTTAGAGGGCAGATTCTTCTACTCCCAGCTACTTCCTCTCTCAGTAAGTCAACCGATTACAAACAAATTTACATCTAGTTTCTCATGAATTAGGCACTATTGAAAGTTTCTTAGCAGAAGACAAACAAACTGCTGCAAAACAGCAAGAGTATATATAAATAGACTATACACATCATTAGTTTTAGAGAAGAGTTCTGTGTAACAACTACGCCTATGACAACTTTCATTTCTTCCCTCTTTATTCCCGGGTACTGACTTACAACATTGGACCAAGGCAGGGTAAATCGGTAAGTTTGCAGTTCAACATGTTCGTTGTTCAGCCCATTGTTTTAAATGACCTTTTTTTCCCCACAAGATTACAGCAAGAATTTATAACTAAAACCTTTTCTGAAAAATTATTTATGTATTCAATTCCTTACATTCTTAACCTCCAAACTGCTTTGAGTTATGTATATCCTCCATAAGGTCTGAGTAAACGCAACAGATGAAAGATTTGAGAAACAGAGAGATGACACTTACTCCTACAGGGCACCAGCAAGCACCCGCTAGCCAAACTGATGACTATCTACAGAGCTTAGGGGATTTACTTCACAAATTAGAGTATCATCTGATGAATTATAAACTCCACATAAGAAAAAAATCTCACAGGGCTCCTCCAGAACTCCAGATGCTACTGTACTGGGAATCAAGCAGCAAACATAGCTCATTAAAGTAAAATAAAGACTAATTATCAATAGCAGATTACCAAACAGCTTTTCCTTTCCCTCAGAACATCCTCTTAGCTGTATAAGTGTACAGTTATTCATACCTTTCTTCATACTGCAGCAAAATTATTTAACGTTGAAGTCACAAACAGCATTTAAAAGCAGAAAATGTTTGGATTTAAGAGCAATAAATCTGTAAGAAACTAAAACAGTTCATTATTGCCTGAATCAATGTAGTCTACAGCATTCTGTAATATTTATTTCTGACTGAATTTGGAATCAGTACACAACTCCCCCCCAGATTTAGTGTTTTATTGAATAGGAAAGGTAAACTAATACTAAAAAAAAGCAGTTACCATACTACTACTATTGAGACAGAATCTAGATCTAGGTATCCTACAAATTTCGGTGTGTTATTTGTCACAGTAGTTATCTTTACAGGTAAGGGTATAGAAACAAAAAACAGAAAGCAAAAAAAAGCATTTCCTCTGGATTGGTTCTCTTGAGATTCAGCCTGATTGCTATTAGGGGACATAAGAGAGGAATGCCCCCCAAGTTAAAATGGATTGAGTTAATTCTCCCTTTAAAATAAGGCTCAAGAATTTAGTATATGGAGCCATACTTTGCTCACACTGTTGTATGTTTTAGGATAACCATGTTTAGGAACTGTTTTCTGCCCGGTATCACCTACATGGAGCTACATTAACTCAAATCTCTGAAGCGCTACTGGGACTTTTCATCTTTGATGCCAGGTGCACAAACAGCTTGGGTCCACTTTGCTGGAATATGAAGAACAACACTTAGGAACTCACTATTTCAAATTTCAAGGCTACAATGAAAAGAGAATCTTCTCCTCAGACCTGGAGTAATTGAGGAGAAAAAAAAAACCACAAAAACTCTTTTTTATATTTCTATTTAGTCAAAACAAGAATTCAAAGTCTCATTCCACAACACTCGAATCCAATGCAGCAGTGCTGTAAACCTCAAAATATTTTGAAGTAAACCTCAGTGTATTATTCTATTATTTATCAGCAAGTGTATTTGTTCCAGAAAACTTGATTACTGCACCACTTCACACAAAAATGTAATTCCTATATCAGATTAATCGCTTAATGAGGACTAATTCCCCAAAGCCTGCCTTCAGCAAACCTGCTAGAACTAGAAACCTGCAGCAATATTCTCAGTAACTTGCTCAATTTCTTCTCCAGGTTATGTCAGATTTTTGTAAGACAGAGTTGGAATTTCAATGAATTAGCCAGTCAGAGTATGGATTGTTGGAAATAATTTTTACAGTAAAAAGTAAAACCTTGGTTGCATTCCTGCACAAGGTGCTTGTAGGTCCTGCCTAGAGTGGGTGCGACACACTGACCCAGATTCCAGACTTCAGAGCAGCTGCATTGCCAGAAAATTATCTACTGAGGAAGAGATTGAGAAAGAGGAAAAGCCAGCAGGGGGAAGAACAGGATCAAGAAGCAGTATATACCTCACGCAACTCCAGAAACACACTCACACAACTCCAGAAACATGCTTTAGCAAGAATATCTATCCTGGACTGCACCTGTAAATAACTTAAAATATTCATATTCACAGAGAGAAGGGGAAAAAAAAGAAAACAGTCTTCTGGTGCGCGTTATATAAAGTCTTTATCTACATAACCATTTCACACTTTTTAATCACAACTGTGATCGAAAGGAGTGATGCTTTAGAACCCAAATTAAAGCAAGATCTGTGAGAAAAATAGGCTAGTTCCACATAAGCTTCAAGGTAACATTAGCCAATTTTAACCTCTCATAGTCAGTAAGTTCTCCAGCCCAATTTTACCCACTTCTCTCTGGAACCTACAGCTTCAAGCCTTGACATACACATTAAAGCCAAAGAAGCCCTGGTTGTTTTGCCAACATAGAACAAATACAGCAAACCTCATATAAATTTCTTATATACC
>NW_020448908.1:154114-157627 GCF_003343035.1 Apteryx rowi | reverse complement strand
AAAAAAAAAAGGTCCACCAAAAGCCTCTCCACTTCTCTGACCACATATCAGAAATTGCAATAACATCACTTCCAACTATGGAACATCAGAACATCTCAAGAGAGCGTCTTAACGCATCGTCAACTTGCAATATTATCTTTCTAGGCCATTTCCAAGTACAATCTTTTTCTTTTTTTCAAATAGGTTTAAGAAACAACAACCCTGCATGTTCCAAGAAACTGGGAGACATAGCTTGTTCATGAGCCTTCTGAAACAGCAGGAAAAAATATATCAAGTTGCAAGCCATTTCTGCCACGATTGAGGCATACGCTTATATGACACAAAAATAGTACAACAGGACACAAATGTGTTTTCCTGGACTATCAGCCATCCAGTAAGAACATGTTTGAGAAGCTTCATAATTTATAAAAGAGAATAATTTACTCCATGAAAATATAAATGAAAACAAGCACTTTAATAATTAACCCACAGTAATAACTGACTCTACACATAAGTCATGATAAGACACAACATATTTGGTCCAGAAGAAAGAAAAAAAAAAATCTTGATAAGCAATGATCAGTTTACTGAAGAATACTGAAAAGGAAAACACATCCTTCTTACCCTGCAATAATCTTATACAGAGAATAACAGGATATTAAAATCATTAAATCTTTGTACAATGACAACATTTTTGCCAATATTTTGCAGCACTCTAAGATTTCACAGTTTGCTAATGCATCAAACAGACAAACCACCTTCTGGCTTTTGGGGTTTTTTTTTAATAAAAGACAAACAAATTATTTAAAATCGTATCTTGCAGGGCCACAGAAAATCCTGACAGCATCCAAACATATTAAGCGAATCCCTCACTCACAGTGACATATTTAGCCATCATCCATCTTTGAAATTAACAGATGCTATATTGCGAGTAGCGCTGCATATAGCACAGGCAGACAATGAACGGACAGGCAGTAACAGACATTACAGACCCGTTTCAATAGCACAAGATAAAACATTAAAATGCAAGTCAGGAAGGGTGAAAAATTCACCAGTCTGCAGTTCTTCTGCATTGCCTAGAATTAATAAAAATGAAATAAAGTTTCTAGTTCTAATAAGTGCAAAGAGACTTTCATAACGTGTTAACTGGTGCATGGTGTCTCAGCCTGCAGCAAGTCAGTGCTATTATTTCTCCTTAAGTGTGAACTTCCCTATTCGTCGTAATGAGATGTAAACTTTGAAGCCTAATTACAACTACTTGAATGCCAACACATTGCTTATTGTATCACAGCTGAACATCCTACAAGAAAAAATCATAGCTATTAATAAATGTACAAAAAAAACCCATATAACCAACATGCATATCCAGAGTGGCTGGACAAACTGGTTTTCTTAACCCATATAAAATTTCTCAAGTCACATTCTAAAAAATAGCTCAGACTTTTGAGTAGTAGCATATACTTTTGATAATTTAAAATGCTTAGTGTCTGCAGATCAGCAAGACAATCACCCTATCTACTTTATCTGTTAAATGACAGGAGATGATAGTATCACTGGAAATAGTTTTCACTAAATTTGCTCCAACAGCAGTTCAGTTCATTATGCCAACTTACAGCATATTACGCCAGTAAATTATTTTGTCTGGGACCAATAACTAGCATTCTCTACAGAAAATAGGTGGGATTCTCTGTTAAAGGACATCCTTCAATCAATTTCTCATCAAAAAGTTAGTGAAACTTCTTATATAAGGTATTTTTAATGTATAAATACATAACATATATATATTAGATCTTACATGTAAAAGACCATACTCATTCTTAGGTCAAACTTTGAAAGGGGGACCTCTGTGAGTACGTTGTTCTAACTTCATGATATAACTGACTTTTTTTATATAAGACCATATATACATACAGTCTTACTGAATTGTTCAAGCGAATTATCTGTTTTCAGTGAGCAAAAAAGGAATAATACATTACTGAGTGTTGGATGGTATTTCCCTTTCAGAAAAAGTTTCAGCGAGTGTTTTAAATGCGAACAGTAGTTCTGTAACAGAGAATCAAGTACCTCCACCTACATATACTTCACATAGCAGTAACTCCCACCACTGATGGGAAAGAAACTGCCACTGACTTCTTCTGGCATCGGAAGAGTCAGTCTACCTGTCTCAATGTCTTCAGTTATTAAAGGAGAACCTACGAACTAGGAACTTGCTGTCAAAAAGCAGTTACCCCTACGTATGCCAACAATTATTTTATGTAATTGCTGAAATATAACTGTAAGTTTTACATTCTAGTCTTAATACTTCTAGGGACTACGTGGGTTTTAACAAAACAGTAGAAGAATACTAGAAAATAAGTCCAAACCTCAAAAATAGAAAAGCCCATAAGGAAGAAATGACTTCTTTTGTGGAGGAAAAGAAAAAAAACAAACCACACACACACACTATTATAGGTTTCAGATGAACAGCGTTCCTTAAAATTGACTCATTTTGCTTAAAGAACAACTTTTTCCAATTTAACTTTAGAAGGGTTCAACTTGATATAACATGATTAGGTATTTACATTTCCTGAGCACAAAGCCAACCTAGTCATGGACCAAAACTCCAGTGCTCCAGGCTTCAGACAGCAGCACAAAACAGTTTGTGTCCCTGAACAGCACCCGCTCTCTACAGCAGCTTTTATAAAATATACAGAAATATACACGCATAAAACCAAAACTAACTCCTGACTTTAACCCTTCAAAACAAAAGGGTTCAAAATAGTCTTTCTGCGAGATATCTAGCTCCTATGCAACTATACATACCCTCTTAAAGAAAAAAAAAAAAAATCAAAGACAGCGTTAAAGGAAAGCATAAATACCACCTTAATAAGAAGGGTTTCCTGAATAGTTTCCCCTTCCGCCAAGCACTACATCACAGAAGAAAAGAACCTCATGTATTTTCTGCCTATTTAAAAAATGCAACTGAGCCGCTAAAAGCAAGGGAAAGTCAACGGAGCAGGACCGGACAAACGATTTCCGCGGACAGTAACTGCTTAGGAACTGGGCACCTCACTTTTTTATGGTGCAATGTTTGTGCTTAAAACTAGGAGGCAAGCGGAAGGAACCTCTACGTATAAAAGCAAAGGTTTCCATTAACGCTAGGATTATTAAAGGAGGGGGGGGGGCTAGTTTTGACCCCAGACTTTGACAGTCTCGGGAGGAGGGAGGGGGGAAAGCCACTGTCAAATTCCAGCTATCAGCTTTTCGCTAGACCCAGGCCTTTTGCACACTACGACGGGATTAAAACACAGATCTACCGGCCGCTTCCGAGCACGAACACCTCGCTGCGCACAGCGACGGAAAAAAAAATTCCTGCCGCAAACGGCCCAGCGGCTAATTTATTATTCCTTCGTACGAACACATCCGCGACGCACAGAAACAACCGCCCGCAGACGCGGAGCAGCGGCCCAAACCGGGAGGGCTCCTCCCGCGGCTCCCCCTTCCCGGGGGAGGCCAGAGCGGCTAAAATAAATAGGAATAAATAACCCCCCCCCC
>NW_020448908.1:142558-153744 GCF_003343035.1 Apteryx rowi | reverse complement strand
GCCCCCGTACCTGAGCCCGCGGCGGTCCCCCTCGGCGGCGGCAGCCCCGCGGCTCCCGGTCACCACAGCGCCGAGCGACCCGGCGAGGGGGGCAGAGAGCGGAAAAGGTGGGCGGCGGGGGATATCGGCAATACCCCACGGCCAGCACCTGCTGCCCGCCCCTTCAACCCGCTTATTGGCTGCAGCCGCCACCACCTCCGCGCCGATTGGGAGCGCCGCCGTTGAGAGGCAGCCGCTACGACCCGTGGCGCTGCTAGGCACCGAACAACAAGGCGAGGGGGCTTTCTGATTGGTGGAGAGAGCTGAGGCAGCGGCCCCGCCTACCAACAGGCAGGACAGCCGGCCGTTCTCGCGTCGCTCAGACCTTTCCTACCAATCGGACACGGCCGAGGGGAGACGGTGTCCCTCCCCCGGCTGCAATTGGGCGAGAGCCGCGCAAGGCGGGCGGCGATAGGCGGCGCGGGCTGCCCGTCAGCCCGCCGCGGCCCTGCGCTCCGGCTGGGGCGCAGGGCGGTGAGTACGTGAGGAGCCGCACAGCAGCGCGCGGGCGGGTTGGGGGGGGGGGGGGGGGGAGACGCTGCCGCCGCCCTGCGCCAATGGGGCGGAGAGGCCCCGCCCCCTCCCCGCAGCGCCTCATGGCGGCGGGGGCAGGTGGGAGCCGGGCCCGGGGCTCCCCCCTGCAGCGGGGAGGCCAAAAAGTGACCCCCCAGCACCCCCTTCCCGCTCGCCCCCCGCCATCACCGGGGCATCCCGTCACGGCAGCCCGCGCTGGGCCCGGCCCCGGGGCCTCAGGCCCGCGGCGTCGCACCCCGGGGCGGGCTTTACGCTGAGGTAAATCGGTGTCGCCGCCCCGGGCTGCAGCCCAGCGCGGGCAGGCTTCGCGCCCAGGCAGCCCGAGCTCGCCCTCGACGCCGGGCGAGATGGCGGTCGGCGAGGCGGGTCGCCCCCAGTGAGCCGTCCGGCCTTGTCAGCGAAGGGAAAGGCCGCCGCACGTGGGAACTGGCCCGTTTGGCCCATCTGCCCGAGGCTCGCGTGAGGAAAAACGGCCCCGGAGAGGGAAGAGCAGCCCCTGGATGGCACTGTAAGTTATAGCAAGATTAGAGCTGGTGGCACCAGCCCTGCAATAGAAAGAAAAAAGAAAAAAAAGAAAACACACACACGCTACCTGGTGGAATTATCATAAAAAAGATGAGCGGTTCAGCTGTTTCATGTTCAAGCTTTTACAATACTGTGGTAGCATTTTTAGGTTCTCTGTAGCTGCAACACCTGTATAGTTTGTTTCCCACACACATAGCGTTTCTCTCGTCCTCATGACTCGAGGAGCTAGAGCTTTAAAAAGAGGAAAAAAAAAAATTAGTCATCAGCTAGCAACACTGCACTTGTCTCCTCCTGCCCCCAACCATTCCTTCGTTAAGATCAGTGGGTTTTACCTACACTTCATTGCTGCTTCCCGCCCCCTAGCTACAACAATACCCTGCTATCATTGCGCAGCTGTTTTCGGAGGGGTGGTGGGTGGCATGCTCCTGACAGAGTTCATGGCTGGGAGGTTTTGGCAAGGCCGTCTGCAGTTTGCACCTTCTCCTGCAGAGGCTGCCGGGATGCTGGAGCTACAGGTTGCCCTAATGCCCGCAGTACCTGTGTGCCTGTTACCAGGACTCCCAGCCCTCCTTGCATCCTGCCTCCATCACCGCAGAGGAACAGCCTTTTTATACCCGCTGCAATTACACAGCCATGGAAGCCTGCCAGGGTAAAGAAGTATCAGGGGCATTTTTTAATTTGTGTCCAATTAAATAGCGCAGACCATAGATTCTGTACGCTGGCTGGGAAGCGAGATGGGAATTCCCAAAATAGAAGGAAGATCCTTGTATTGTTTTTCAGTGTTGTTATTCTGGTTTCCTGATTCCTTATCTATGAACATTCATTTTACCAAATCACATGCTGGATGTTTACCCTGTAGAATTCCACAACAGAAATGTATACCTACAAAATGCACGCGCAAGTAACGTACAAGAAACAAAAGCATCATCCAGTTAACAGTCTCTGCCACCACAAAAGCAACCCATTCCTATCCAAAGCCATACACCAGCTCACCTTAGACTTACAGCACAGTAATTTTGCTACTACAGCTTTGTTTTGAGATCTACAAGCCTAAAGTTATAAATTATCGACATTGCACTGAAGTTCTAATTTTATGGTAAATAAACACTAAAAACCAGAAAACTACACTGAAAGCCTATATAGGAAAACAAAGTTTGTTTTTAAAATTCCATATATAATAAAAAACAACATACTAAGGAAGTCATTGCAACAGGTTCTCCTTCTATTTAAACACACACACACACACACACACACACACACACACTTCCTCAATTTCTCCTGCCCCCAAATCCTTGTCATTACAATATATAATGAAAAGTAGGACAATTTCAGTAAAAACATCTGAAATTGGAAATGTGCAAGTTTTCTCTAAAGTTAACACTGACCTGAAAATAAACTGATTTTAAAGAGGGCAGATTAAGTGACAGTTGTACAATTTCACAGCTTTAATTTTCAACATCTTAAATGCCTGCATGTGTTCTTCGTTCACTTCAGCTGCATTTGTCTATGAAAACTAAATGTTTCTAATTCTCCATTTGGAGAAGTTGATATGGATGCTCACACTAGTTGCTATAAACACCTCTAATATGACACATCATGGCAGTTCTAACAATTTTTTCTTCATTAAATATGCAGCCAATTCAGATTCCCACTTCACATTTAGATTTCCACAGTACTAAAACCTAATGTAAGTTACTCCAAAAAGGTAGAGAGATTTGGGGAGTCCTGTTTTGCTTTTTTTCCATTTTCTAAAATTAAACAGAATACATGTTTCTCACTGTTGCCTAAAAGCACATTTTTTAAGACAAGAATATCAAACTAGTTAATTTCCACAACTTCTCCATAGTGGAAAAAAAAATCATAATTAAAATAGTAGGCCTTAGAAAAGATTAACATAATGGAACAAATATAAATTCTGGCACAAGTGACTAGACCTGGAAACTAGAGAAAGCGGTAAAGGAAAACAGTAAACGCTTTAATCTGAAAAGATATTTATTTTGAGAACTTCAACTTGCACATTGTACAAAAAATTGACAAATTCAGCAAAAACCCTATAAAATGTTTTTTCCCTAACATATTAACATTATAATTTTAAAAAGGGTAAGAGTTAAAAAAACCAAAAGCAGGCACATTTGTTCCAGTCTGTCTGCAGTGAAGTGTGATTAAAACATCCCCGTCATGTTGAGGTATTAAACTGCAAACTTTGGTAATGTTAGAAAAAGACAATCCATTCACAAAAGTAAGCCTTCTTGGTGTCATGTACGATAAAAAATGTTTCATAAAAAAGATTCAGAATTGGTTATTCTCCATTTCCAGGTAGAAATGCAGTGAAACAAAGAAGTCATGTTACCATAATACACCTAGCATTAGGAGGAAACCTGAAAGTTTGCAAATCCATGCTAATCATATACAGCTACAGTGTTATATTTTATCCAAAGAATAAAATCCGGTTGGCAAGTTTAAACAATTCAGTGCTTACAAAAAAATCGTATATGGTGATTCAGAGCCCAGTCTTTCAGAAAAGGACAAAAGGCACTTAAGAATGGCTTTAGTATATTCCACAATGGCATTTCTGGATAGAAGACAGCACCTGGCTGAACAAATAGTTCCATAATAAGAGAGAAGTCCAACTGAGGTAGTACTTCATATTGCTCCAACTACTTGGCTATATGCAAGCAGCTTTGATACACAAGATTAGCAGGAAATGGCTTTTGATAGTCTGTCAAATGTATAAAAAAAGTTCTTTGAAAATAGTAAATACCCACTTGTGGTAATAGAACATAAGCCAGGTACCATCTTGTACAAGCTGAGCATCAAAATGCTGCCAAGGTGATGCACAAATCTACCTTTATGGCCAAATCCACAAACTTTGAAGATTGTTCTAGCAACCAAGCCATTTTGGGGGAATTTAAGGAGAGAGGGGGGAAAAAAAGGAGGGGTAGAGGGCACTCCGAGAACTTTCACAATTGTCAGCAGCCTTACCGGAAGCATTTTGTAAGTCCATTGGAAAAAAATATATATATATATAGTCTGTGCTGATGAATGGCAGGTTTCAGGAAAAGAAAAAAAATGCCACATTTAGAACAAAAACGAAACCCACAAACATACAAAAGGAGATTCCTCGAAGTTTATAGTTCCTTTTTTTAAACAAGGAAGACTTTAAGCTTTTTTTTAGGGGTCTGGGAGAACACAGAGACTACTTTTTTAAATTAAGCCCGTTGAAAACCCGTTAATAAGTTTGAACAAAAGAAAATTAGAAGTGCTTTACAAAATCACCGTCCATTGCCATATCCAGGAAAGAGCTGAGTTAGAATGGTCTGCAGTGTTTCATTCACTTGCATGGTATAATTTTTGCCGAGATCATAGCGACAGGCTGGACAACTGTACACCTCAGCTTTGAAGGATCTATCCAAGCAATCCTGGTGAAAGAGAAAAATAAAATGGTTAAGAAGTACAGGTATGCAATTTAGCTTACTCTACAAGTCCTTACTGGAGAATGAAATGCCTTTTATGTCCTAGTTCACCCAGGTATTGACTAGAACTGGGAATGGCCCAGAACAATGCAAGGCAGGCAGCTGGAGACAAGACAATTTTTCTCTTTCATTCTGTGCAATAATTTTCTTCAGAGAGTGTTAGTCCTGGGCACAATAGCTAAGTATACAGTATGGATGTTTCATATGACTACAGTACTAAAGATCAAGAATTCCCCTGCAACCGTTAAAGACAGGGTTTCTGCAAAAAGACTTCACAGCATTCCTCAGAAACAAAGAAAAAGAAAACCATACACTCTGCAACACTGTCAACAAGTCCATCAATGTAACCTAACAGTATTACTTTGCCAGCGGAGAGCTTCCCTTGCCGCCTTTTTAAGAAGTCAAATAACAGCAATACCATAGTGGAACTTTCTTTAAAGCACAGACTTTTCTATGCTAAAGAATTTTTACCAAATCATTAGTTTTCATATATAAACCTGACTAATGATAAAAGACTAAATATTGGCCAAAAAAACCCACCTCTCTCACCACTAAGTAGTTAGTTCAAGGCTTGCTGCTCAGCTGCTATACAGTATAGGTATACCAACTACTCACCTTGCACACATTATGTTGGCATACAGTTGTGACTGGCCGAAACACAACCTCCTGACAGCAAATACACAGGAAGGCCTCTTCGACTTTATTTAGAAATTTCTGCAAAGAGAACATTTGAATCAACTTACTGCTATTACCCTCTGGAAGTACATCATACAAAGCAACTGAAAGGCACACCCAAAAAAGCTGTAAAATGCAAGGGATTGTTTTGGCCATCATGATTTTTTTTCCTGCAAAGTTCAAGGAGGAAAAAAAAAGTCACATTAACAAGCTCCTATCTTTTTTAATTGACCTCAAATACAGTGCTATTAAGTTATCCTGTGAATGCCTACACTGAAAGAAAGAAAGAAAGAAAGAAAGAAAGAAAAAAAAAAAAGCTAGAGTTCTGAGGCTTCTTTATGCAGCCAAGAGGTTTAGATCTAGTAATAGTACAGTAATTAATTGACAATATTTCTGGATAAAAAGTATGATCTACCGGTCCATCTTTGAGAGCTTCTAGTACTTCATTCCATAGTTTTTCATTGACTTCATCACTTTTTATAAGAGATTTTTGCTGAGATGTCAGCTTGTATGGCTCAACTTTAGTTTTCTTTGGAGTCCCTGTAGGAGAGGTAATGAGTTTTTCCTCCCCACCTGAAAGAAAAACGTGATTTCTTAAATGAACAAACAAAAAGCAACCACAAAAGATTAACTATGTAAAATACACAAAAACCTACAAGGCTTGCTATATTCACTTGCCTACTCCACAAACCTGCTGATTTCCTTTTCCTCTTTCCTTTCCCTGGGGTATCAAACTCATCATCTCCATTATTTTCTTTTTCTTTATCTTTATTTGCAACAGCTTCCAAATACCCCTCAGGATACTACAGAAAAAAAACAAAACAAAAAGCATCCAATGCAAACATGCCGATTCAGAGAATTACAGACTATTACAGATTGCAAGGATGACCTCTGGAGGTCATCTTGTCTAATCTCTTGCTCAAAGCAGGTCTAACGTCAGAGTTAACTTTTCAGACTTTTCATACCATCACTAGAGTATTATAAAGTTAAACAAGAAATCAGTTGCTTGGACAATACCTTGCTACACTGACAGAAAGTAAACTGAAACAGATTCTTTTAATAAGAAACAAGAATAAATGGGCTAGCAGTTACTGATAACCTAAGATGCCATGAACTGGTCACATAAATCTGTTAAAAATTGGAACTTCCTTTGCTCCAGAAGTCTTTTTTAAGTGATAAATCCATGGCTACAAATAGTACTAGCAATCCCTGTTCAAGTCTGCTGGCTTAATTCTGACTGAAGGTTTAAATATTTTTTTCCTCTTTTCACTAACTTGTGCATTTGCAACTAACAGCAGATTTAATTATTCTGCTGATAATGTCCAAACAAAATAGAATACTAGCTCAGTCAACTTTAAGTTACATTTACTGTGTAGTCTAAGTATTAAAACATAGCTCAGTGAAATGAGTATTAAGTTCTGCCAATTCATATCACAACAAATTGAGAATGGTTCCAATTTTCTTTATGTTTTCTGATCACTCTTTCCTACAAACCTAATTCTGAAAGGGGGGGGGGAGTGGCACTTTTTGAAATTAAAAGGTAGTGTTTGAAGTATTTGTCAGCATGCAACAAATTAAAAAAAACACATTTACTTCTTCCCTGCCCTGCTCTTGCAAAGCACTTATTCAGACTAAAAATTCAGTACAAGAAATTGTTTTGTCTGTTTAGCCTCCTGATGTAAAAAGAAAACAAACAACCCACGAGATTGAAAGCATTTTTGTTTCCCTCAGTCTAAGGAGGACTGTCCTAATTCTTAGTTTCCTACATAATGCAAAGTAGATCATCCTCAACAAGAATGCATAACAGAAAAATTCTTGCTAGCTATCAAGTCCAATGAAAACATGACAGCGTTCCAGAAGAGTACCTGCATCGTTAAGCCAAGCTTTTTCATCCTGTCCTTTCCTTCTTTCGTCCAAGGAGCAGGTTCTTCATCATCCCTCCTAAGTAAGTAGCGCCACACTAAAAATCCAGATTTCCCTGTCTCAGGCCAGTATTTTACCACCTAAAAAACAGCCAGATATAAGTCCACTAGAAACTATAAAACCCCTTTTACCATAACTAAATTATCCTTCCCTAATTCAGTAGAATTCAAATCCTTCTTACCTTATATATTCCATCATATCTGTTCCCCTCTACTGGAGCATATTTGCTATGTTTGCCTCCTTTTACATTTCTCACCACTCGAACTGGCTTTCCAGCTCTCCAGTCCTTGGCTTCAGCTCCATTTTTGTCATTGATGGGGGCACTGCAGTTCAGAGCCAGAGCTCTGTAAGAGAAAGTTCATTAAATGTAATGTATTTACCAGACAGACTGCTCCAGAATCAAAGAGGGAGGATAAAGCAAACGACAGCATGCATGGTAATCCATCTAATAAGTAAAAGATTTAACTACACTTGTTAAGTGTTGTTCAGAGTAACACATTGCTACAGCTGATTACCATTATTACAAAGAGAAGTAGTGTACTAGTATTGTATTGAACCATAGCAATGGCCTACCAAAAACCTGGAAGCTACCACCACTTTGCAGGTACAAAAGGAGCCATTGCTGAATTTCATCTGGGGAAAGAATGCAGCCAGTCTTTTTGTTTTGCATTAAATAATCCTTTCAAGTATCTTGTATATTGATAGAAATTCTGGAGATAGTTATTAACCATCCTTACTAGGGGCTGTATTTTAAATATGCAGATTATTCATTATATTATCCCAATGTAAACACCTTCTCCACGCAAAAATACACTTATATGTAAAAACAAACAAACCAAGTTTACAAACAAACAAACCAAACAATCAACATGCTTAGCTTTTCCAAGTCTAATTTAGAACTTGCAAGTGATCTGGTCTCCCAAGATGGCTCACAGACAAAGGGTTGCAAAGGTCTTCAGGAGAGTATGAAAACCTCTACACTAATTTCTCTCCATTTCTTAAATTTCAGTCAACATTAATCTGAGACTAATCCCATTTACAATTCTGCTTCATTTACCATGTGCTAGAAGAAATGCTTCCATTGCTCAACTGATCTACAGCCTTCAGTGCAGCGGAAACTTAACTTTGAAATTTTTTCTGCTTAGCTGGTTTCTTTTGACATGGACTGGATAAAGAATTTTTCAGGTTGACAGATCACCAGCTACTAAGTTCAAGAATGGAGCATAAGCATTGCCAACCTGTTCATATTGGTGAGTTTTTGATCACAAGACTGTTCCGCTGTACGTTTGTTTCCAGAAAGATCACGACCTCCACTCCCTGTATATGTGAAGGAATTTCCATGATCCTGAAACATATATGGATGGTTTCAACACATTCACAAAATAATTCAAAACAAAGCATGAGAAGAGTTTTTCATCTGGTAGCTTTAACACAGTATTCTGAAATAGGAAAAATGATTCCGCTATTTAACTCTCCCACAGTCAGTTTGCCTACGATCCTCTTATATTGCCAATAAGAATATAGAAAAGTCAGAGTGACAATTGTTGTCTCATCACACACCTTAATAGTGCAGAGGGACCTCTGCCAAGATAGCAGCAAAGCACTCGCACAGAATCTGCTTGCAAGTGCATGGTACGTTCTAGATAATGTAACTTATGTCTCAGTACTTGCACCACCACATGGCCTTGTAATGCAGAATTAAGACTTGCAACTTCAGTCCAGATACATTTTACATTTGTGGCCATCTGTTTTCCATGAGGTTTAACAGGTTTGGGGGGAGGAGGGGGGGCAGCTAGTAACACACTGGTGATCTGTAAAAAGAATGAGCAGTAATCTCTGGTAAAGCCTAGCAAGGGTTAGGTTTGGCTAGCAAAGCTGACAGGTATATTGAGAAGTAGCACTTCTGTCCCAAGTTTTGTGCTTAACACTCTTCTGACACAGGAAGATCTGGTAAGATATACAGCGAGATTCTCTGTTCAAACTGTGGATGAAATGGAGAGCCTGAAAAGGTAGCTAAGGATTCCTGGATTAAGAGCTGACATATAGATGCTAAACTGAATTCAGTTGACCTCATTTCTCAGGTTGACACTTGCTGCTGTATTGTAGTTTTTCTTTGCCTAGTTTTATTCTGAAGAACATAAGTATCATCAAGATGGGGAAACATCTGATGCAGAATGTAAAAAGTAATTAAGACCAAGTCCTTGTTTTAACTACAAGGAGTTAGTCTGGTGCTCAAATATAAATAATCAAGATTCACTTACTATGTCATCTTCATAGCCTCCTGCCAGCACAAGGGAATAGGCACCATCATTGCTTCTGCCATGTATACCTGCTACGTGGGGCCTGTGAACACCAGATTCGCTCACCTGGGGGAGGGGGGGGGGAAAAAAAAAAAAGAAGAAGTTTGCTAGGCAGCTGCTCTCAAGAGGCTATTATCAACATGACTGCCTGTTGGTCTTAGAACTAAATTAACTAATAGCACTCTCACGCATTTGTTTTGAATATATAACAGGATCAAACTGTCTCCTCACCACCATCATCCAAAAAAATCCAGGAGAGGACAGAAAAAGAAAACACTTTTCAAAAAAAAAAAAAAAAAAAAAAAAGGTACTTGGGTGTTTCAGTAAGTTGAACACATGGAAGGCTTTCTGATGCGAGATTAGAAATTTGAGTCTTTCTCACCTAGATTGCTTATTTAAAAACCAGGAATTTTAGAACACTGCAGATATTACTGAAACGCTTGCACAAGGGGATAGTTTTTAAAAGCCTTAAAATAGCAACCTTCATTTTAAACTTGAAAGACAAGATCTAGTTGGTTCAGCGATCATTCTTCCTCAACTTCCCTTACAGGATGAAAAAACCCTTCTATTTCATATATCTAAACCCTTGAGAGAGACCCTAACCAACAGAACAAGTTGGAGATATTACACATCTCCAAGACAAAATGCTGGAAACAAGCTTGTTTAGTTTGGGGGGGGTCTCACACACACACACACACACACACACACACACACACACAGAAAAAAGGCATAAAAAACCTTGAAATGCCAGCACAATGCAACATTAGTTATGGAACACTTGATCTAGACAAAGCCAGAATTCTTTCCTTTCTGCAGGTACACCTCCAGTGACGTGCTCGGGGATAAGAGCTTCAGGTTTCCCATAAAAGACTTCTATCAATCCCATTTTCCCTTCCAGTGGCTCATTCCAGGATTCAGCTTCGTACCTGAACTCTGAACTTCCACATGGTGCCAACTGGAATCCCAGGAATTGGTCCATAGTGGTTAGAGGGGACAATGGTACATTCCCTCGTGCGACCAACACATGCCATACCCTGTTTCAAAGAGCAAGACCAATCAGCCAAGAATTACGAAGAACTAACATACACTATTCTTCACAACAAAAACACCGACTTTTAAACTGACCTTTCCCCAGTCTCTCCGTGAAGATGAATTAGCAGATGCCATCTTTTGTTTCTTTTTACTTTCTTTTAATTTCTCTCCTGCTAAAACCACCTCACTTGCATCATTTCGACATTCAGGGCAATACCTAAAGTCACCAGTCAATGAAAATTAACTAGTAGCAAAACCTTAAATTAAAAGAGAATTCCTCAAAATATACCGAGTTATAATGTAACAAGTTTTCCCTTTGAAACTAGACAGGACAGTGAAGCAACTCTCCATGCTGGAATTAGGTATGTATTAGCTAGTGTCCTTGCATGATCTGCTGAACTATTGGAGATCAGTCAGGAAATCAGCTATGTCAAAAATAGTATAAAATGCTGAAACATGGAAGAAAACCTACTATGGTCATTTTCAACCAAAGGCCTGTGGACCCATAAAAAAAACATAGTTAGAGGAGTTAGGCCTACTGGCGTGTTTGCATTTGGTTTATAGGAGTCTGCAGTTCTTTGAAAAAAGCATTTTGGGGATTCAAATTGGAAAAAAATTTGAAAGCCACTGCCTTAAAAACAGGCTTTCACTAGGCTGATGTTCAAAGAAAGTCCTTTTAAAAAAA